>NC_092402.1:4784320-4932615 GCF_030028105.1 Mobula birostris
AAACTGAGACAAAAGGACCGGACAAACAAATAATGAAAATGAGGAAAATAATCGGCATAATGATAATACATGTGCAACAAATATCGAGA
This sequence comes from Mobula birostris, assembly GCF_030028105.1. Taxonomy (NCBI): domain Eukaryota; kingdom Metazoa; phylum Chordata; class Chondrichthyes; order Myliobatiformes; family Myliobatidae; genus Mobula; species Mobula birostris. The sequence goes on from NC_092402.1 coordinate 4,784,410, forward strand.
ACAGCGGAAGAAGAATCCTTCAAACTGAGTAGAGAGGGAGTGGGAACAGGTCAATGATAGAGAGAGACGTTGAGTGAACTTATTCCCTTTGGTTCCAGATACCACTGTTCCTGAACCTGGTGGTGTGGGACCTGAGGCTCCTGTACCTCCTTCCTGATGGTTGATGGGGTAATAACTGTCCCTGAACCTGGTGGTGTGGGACCTGAGGCTCCTGTACCTCCTTCCTGATGGTTGAGGGGTAATAACTGTTCCTGAACCTGGTGGTGTGGGACCTGAGGCTCCTGTACCTCCTTCCTGATGGTTGAGGGGTAATAACTGTTCCTGCACCTGGTGATGTGGGACCTGAGGCTCCTGTATCTCCTTCCTGATGGTTGAGGGGGTAATAACTGTTCCTGAACCTGGTGGTGTGGGTCCTGAGGCTCCTGTACCTCCTTCCTGATGGTTGAGGGGTAATAACTGTTCCTGAACCTGGTGATGTGGGTCCTGAGGTTCCTGTCCCTCCTTCCTGATGGTTGAGGGGTAATAACTGTTCCTGAACCTGGTGGTGTGGGTCCTGAGGCTCCTGTACCTCCTTCCTGATGGTTGAGGGGTAATAACTGTTCCTGCACCTGGTGATGTGGGACCTGAGGCTCCTGTATCTCCTTCCTGATGGTTGAGGGGGTAATAACTGTTCCTGAACCTGGTGGTGTGGGTCCTGAGGCTCCTGTACCTCCTTCCTGATGGTTGAGGGGTAATAACTGTTCCTGAACCTGGTGATGTGGGTCCTGAGGTTCCTGTCCCTCCTTCCTGATGGTTGAGGGGTAATAACTGTTCCTGAACCTGGTGGTGTGGGTCCTGAGGCTCCTGTACCTCCTTCCCGATGGTTGAGGGGTAATAACTGTTCCTGAACCTGGTGGTGTGGGTCCTGAGGCTCCTGTATCTCCTTCCTGATGGTTGAGGGGGTAATAACTGTTCCTGAACCTGGTGGTGTGGGTCCTGAGGCTCCTGTACCTCCTTCCTGATGGTTGAGGGGTAATAACTGTTCCTGAACCTGGTGATGTGGGTCCTGAGGTTCCTGTCCCTCCTTCCTGATGGTTGAGGGGTAATAACTGTTCCTGAACCTGGTGGTGTGGGTCCTGAGGCTCCTGTACCTCCTTCCTGATGGTTGAGGGGTAATAACTGTTCCTGCACCTGGTGATGTGGGACCTGAGGCTCCTGTATCTCCTTCCTGATGGTTGAGGGGGTAATAACTGTTCCTGAACCTGGTGGTGTGGGTCCTGAGGCTCCTGTACCTCCTTCCTGATGGTTGAGGGGTAATAACTGTTCCTGAACCTGGTGATGTGGGTCCTGAGGTTCCTGTCCCTCCTTCCTGATGGTTGAGGGGTAATAACTGTTCCTGAACCTGGTGGTGTGGGTCCTGAGGCTCCTGTACCTCCTTCCCGATGGTTGAGGGGTAATAACTGTTCCTGAACCTGGTGGTGTGGGTCCTGAGGCTCCTGTACCTCCTTCCTGATGGTTGAGGGGTAATAACTGTTCCTGAACCTGGTGGTGTGGGTCCTGAGGCTCCTGTACCTCCTTCCTGATGGTTGAGGGGTAATAACTGTTCCTGAACCTGGTGGTGTGGGTCCTGAGGCTCCTGTACCTCCTTCCTGATGGTTGAGGGGGTAATAACTGTTCCTGAACCTGGTGGTGTGGGTCCTGAGGCTCCTGTACCTCCTTCCTGATGGTTGAGGGGTAATAACTGTTCCTGAACCTGGTGATGTGGGTCCTGAGGTTCCTGTCCCTCCTTCCTGATGGTTGAGGGGTAATAACTGTTCCTGAACCTGGTGGTGTGGGTCCTGAGGCTCCTGTACCTCCTTCCTGATGGTTGAGGGGTAATAACTGTTCCTGAACCTGGTGGTGTGGGTCCTGAGGCTCCTGTACCTCCTTCCTGATGGTTGAGGGGTAATAACTGTTCCTGAACCTGGTGGTGTGGGTCCTGAGGCTCCTGTACCTCCTTCCTGATGGTTGAGGGGTAATAACTGTCCCTGAACCTGGTGGTGTGGGTCCTGAGGCTCCTGTACCTCCTTCCTGATGGTTGAGGGGTAATAACTGTCCCTGAACCTGGTGGTGTGGGTCCTGAGGCTCCTGTACCTCCTTCCTGATGGTTGAGGGGTAATAACTGTCCCTGAACCTGGTGGTGTGGGACCTGAGGCTCCTGTACCTCCTTCCTGATGGTTGAGGGGTAATAACTGTCCCTGAACCTGGTGGTGTGGGTCCTGAGGCTCCTGTACCTCCTTCCTGATGGTTGAGGGGTAATAACTGTCCCTGAACCTGGTGGTGTGGGTCCTGAGGCTCCTGTACCTCCTTCCTGATGGTGAGGGGGTAATAACTGTTCCTGAACCTGGTGGTGTGGGTCCTGAGGCTCCTGTACCTCCTTCCTGATGGTTGAGGGGGTAATAACTGTCCCTGAACCTGGTGGCGTGGGTCCTGAGGCTCCTGTACCTCCTTCCTGATGGTTGAGGGGTAATAACTGTCCCTGAACCTGGTGGTGTGGGTCCTGAGGTTCCCGTACCTCCTTTCTGATGGTTGAGGGGGTAATAACTGTTCCTGAACCTGGTGGTGTGGGTCCTGAGGCTCCCGTACCTCCTTCCTGATGGTTGAGGGGTAATAACTGTTCCTGAACCTGGTGGTGTGGGTCCTGAGGCTCCTGTACCTCCTTCCTGATGGTTGAGGGGTAATTACTGTTCCTGAACCTGGTGGTGTGGGTCCTGAGGCTCCTGTATCTCCTTCCTGATGGTTGAGGGGTAATAACTGTTCCTGAACCTGGTGGTGTGGGTCCTGAGGCTCCTGTACCTCCTTCCTGATGGTTGAGGGGTAATAACTGTTCCTGAACCTGGTGGTGTGGGTCCTGAGGCTCCTGTACCTCCTTCCTGATGGTTGAGGGGGTAATAACTGTCCCTGAACCTGGTGGTGTGGGTCCTGAGGCTCCTGTACCTCCTTCCTGATGGTTGAGGGGTAATAACTGTTCCTGGACCTGCTGGTGTGGGTCCTGAGGCTCCTGTACCTCCTTCCTGATGGTTGAGGGGTAATAACTGTTCCTGAACCTGCTGGTGTGGGTCCTGAGGCTCCTGTACCTCCTTCCTGATGGTTGAGGGGGTAATAACTGTTCCTGAACCTGCTGGTGTGGGTCCTGAGGCTCCTGTACCTCCTTCCTGATGGTTGAGGGGGTAATAACTGTCCCTGAACCTGGTGGTGTGGGTCCTGAGGCTCCTGTACCTCCTTCCTGATGGTTGAGGGGGTAATAACTGTCCCTGAACCTGGTGGTGTGGGTCCTGAGGCTCCTGTACCTCCTTCCTGATGGTTGAGGGGTAATAACTGTCCCTGAACCTGGTGGTGTGGGTCCTGAGGCTCCTGTACCTCCTTTCTGATGGTTCAGGGGTAATAACTGTCCCTGGACCTGGTGGTGTGGGTCCTGAGGCTCCTGTACCTCCTTCCTGATGGTTGAGGGGTAATAACTGTTCCTGAACCTGCTGGTGTGGGTCCTGAGGCTCCTGTACCTCCTTCCTGATGGTTGAGGGGGTAATAACTGTTCCTGAACCTGCTGGTGTGGGTCCTGAGGCTCCTGTACCTCCTTCCTGATGGTTGAGGGGGTAATAACTGTCCCTGAACCTGGTGGTGTGGGTCCTGAGGCTCCTGTACCTCCTTCCTGATGGTTGAGAGGTAATAACTGTCCCTGAACCTGGTAGTGTGGGACCTGAGGCTCCCGTACCTCCTTCCTGATGGTTGAGGGGTAATAACTGTCCTTGAACCTGGTGGTGTGAGTCCTGAGGCTCCTGTACCTCCTTCCTGATGGTTGAGGGGTAATAACTGTTCCTGAACCTGGTGGTGTGGGTCCTGAGGCTCCCGTACCTCCTTCCTGATGGTTGAGGGGTAATAACTGTCCCTGAACCTGGTGGTGTGAGTCCTGAGGCTCCTGTACCTCCTTCCTGATGGTTGAGGGGTAATAGCTGTTCCTGAACCTGGTGGTGTGGGACCTGAGGCTCCTGTACCTCCTTCCTGATGGCTGAGGGGTAATAACTGTTCCTGAACCTGGTGGTGTGGGTCCTGAGGCTCCTGTACCTCCTTCCTGATGGTTGAGGGGTAATAACTGTCCCTGAACCTGGTGGTGTGGGTCCTGAGGCTCCTGTACCTCCTTCCTGATGGTTGAGGGGTAATAACTGTTCCTGAACCTGGTGATGTGGGTCCTGAGGCTCCTGTACCTCCTTCCTGATGGTTGAGAGGGTAATAACTGTTCCTGAACCTGGTGGTGTGGGTCCTGAGGATCCTGTACCTCCTTCCTGATGGTTGAGGGGTAATAACTGTTCTTGAACCTGGTGCTGTGGGTCCTGAGGCTCCTGTACCTCCTTCCTGATGGTTGAGGGGTAATAACTGTTCCTGAACCTGGTGCTGTGGGTCCTGAGGCTCCTGTACCTCCTTCCTGATGGTTGAGTGGGTAATAACTGTCCCTGAACCTGGTGGTGTGGGTCCTGAGGCTCCTGTACCTCCTTCCTGATGGTTGAGGGGTAATAACTGTTCCTGAACCTGGTGGTGTGGGTCCTGAGGCTCCTGTACCTCCTTCCTGATGGTTGAGGGGTAATAACTGTTCCTGAACCTGGTGGTGTGGGTCCTGAGGCTCCTGTACCTCCTTCCTGATGGTTGAGGGGTAATAACTGTTCCTGAACCTGGTGGTGTGGGTCCTGAGGCTCCTGTACCTCCTTCCTGATGGTTGAGGGGTAATAACTGTCCCTGAACCTGGTGGTGTGGGTCCTGAGGCTCCTGTACCTCTTTCCTGATGGTTGAGGGGTAATAACTGTTCCTGAACCTGGTGGTGTGGGTCCTGAGGCTCCTGTACCTCCTTCCTGATGGTTGAGGGGTAATAACTGTTCCTGAACTTGGTGGTGTGGGTCCTGAGGCTCCTGTACCTCCTTCCTGATGGTTGAGGGGGTAATAACTGTTCCTGAACCTGGTGGTGTGGGACCTGAGGCTCCTGTACCTCCTTCCCGATGGTTGAGGGGGTAATAACTGTTCCTGAACCCGGTGGTGTGGGTCTAGAGGCTGCTGTACCTCCTTCCTGATGGGTGAGGGGGTAATAACTAATCCTGAACCAGGCGGTGTGGGTCCTGACGCTCCTGTACCTCCTTCCTGACGGTTGAGGGGTAATAACTGTCCCTGAACCTGGTGGTGTGGGTCCTGAAGCTCCTCTACCTCCTTCCTGACGGTTGAGGGGTAATAACTGTCGCTGAACCTGGTGGTGTGGGTCCTGAGGCTCCTGTACCTCCTTCCTGACGGTTGGGGGGTAATAACTGTTCCTGAACCTGGTGGTGTGGGTCCTGAGGCTCCTGTACCTCCTTCCTGACGGTTGGGGGGTAATAACTGTTCCTGAACCTGGTGGTGTGGGACCTGAGGCTCCTATACCTCCTTCCTGACGGTTGAGGGGTAATAACTGTCACTGAACCTGGTGGTGTGGGTCCTGAGGCTCCTGTTCCTCCTTCCTGATGGTTGAGGGTAATAACTGTCCCTGAACCTGGTGGAGTGGGTCTTGAGACTCCTGTACCTCCTTCCAGATGGGTGAGGGGGTAATAACTAATCCTGAACCAGGCGGTGTGGGACCTGAGGCTCCTGTACTTCCTTCCTGATGGTTGAGGGGTAATAACTGTCCCTGAACCTGGTGGTGTTGGTCCTGAGGCTCCTGTGCCTACTTCCAGGTGGTTCAGGGGTAATAACTGTCCCTGAACCTGGTGGTGTGGGTCCTGAGGCTCCTGTGCCTCCTTCCTGATGGTTCAGGGGTAATAACTGTCCCTGAACCTGGTGGTGTGGGTCCTGAGGCTCCTGTGCCTCCTTCCTGATGGTTCAGGGGTAATAACTGTCCCTGAACCTGATGGTGTGGGTCCTGAGGCTCCTGTACCTCCTTCCTGATGGTTCAGGGGTAATAACTGTCCCTGAACCTGGTGGTGTGGGACCTGAGGCTCCTGTACCTCCTTCCTGATGGTTCAGGGGTAATAACTGTCCCTGAACCTGGTGGTGTGGGTCCTGAGGCTCCTGTACCTCCTTCCTGATCGTTCAGGGGTAATAACTGTCCCTGAACCTGGTGGTGTGGGACCTGAGGCTCCTGTACCTCCTTCCTGATGGTTGAGGGGTAATAACTGTCCCTGAACCTGCTGGTGTGGGTCCTGAGGCTCCTGTACCTCCTTCCTGATGGTTGAGGGGTAATAACTGTCCCTGAACCTGGTGGTGTGGGTCCTGAGGCTCCTGTACCTCCTTCCTGATGGTTGAGGGGTCATAACTGGCCCTGAACCTGGTGGTGTGGGTCCTGAGGCTCCTGTACCTCCTTCCTGATGGTTGAGGGGTAATAACTGTCCCTGAACCTGGTGGTGTGGGTCCTGAGGCTCCTGTACCTCCTTCCTGATGGTTGAGGGGGTAATAACTGTCCTTGAACCTGGTGGTGTGCGTCCTGAGGCTCCTGTACCTACTTCCTGGTGGTTCAGGGGTAATAACTGTCCCTGAACCTGGTGGTGTGGGTCCTGAGGCTCCTGTACCTCCTTCCTGATGGTTCAGGGATAATAACTGTCCCTGAACCTGGTGGTGTGGGACCTGAGTCTCCTGTGCCTCCTTCCTGATGGTTCAGGGGTAATAACTGTCCCTGAACCTGGTGGTGTGGGTCCTGAGGCTCCTGTACCTCCTTCCTGATGGTTGAGGGGTAATAACTGTTCCTGAACCTGGTGGTGTGGGACCTGAGGCTCCTGTACCTCCTTCCTGATGGTTGAGGGGTAATAACTGTCCCTGAACCTGGTGGTGTGGGTCCTGAGGCTCCTGTACCTCCTTCCTGATGGTTGAGGGGTAATAACTGTCCCTGAACCTGGTGGTGTGGGTCCTGAGGCTCCTGTACCTCCTTCCTGATGGTTGAGGGGCAATAACTGTCCCTGAACCTGGTGGTGTGGGTCCTGAGGCTCCTGTACCTCCTTCCTGATGGTTGAGGGGCAATAACTGTTCCTGAACCTGGTGGTGTGGGTCCTGAGGCTCCTGTTCCTCCTTCCTGATGGTTGAGGGGTAATAACTGTCCCTGAACCTGGTGGTGTGGGTCTTGAGGCTCCTGTACCTCCTTCCAGATGGGTGAGGGGGTAATAACTGATCCTGAACCAGGCGGTGTGGGACCTGAGGCTCCTGTACTTCCTTCCTGATGGTTGAGGGGTAATAACTGTCCCTGAACCTGGTGATGTGGGTCCTGAGGCTCCTGTTCCTCCTTCCTGATGGTTGAGGGGTAATAACTGTCCCTGAACCTGGTGGAGTGGGTCTTGAGGCTCCTGTACCTCCTTCCAGATGGGTGAGGGGGTAATAACTAATCCTGAACCAGGCGGTGTGGGACCTGAGGCTCCTGTACTTCCTTCCTGATGGTTGAGGGGTAATAACTGTCCCTGAACCTGGTGGTGTGGGTCCTGAGGCTCCTGTGCCTACTTCCAGGTGGTTCAGGGGTAATAACTGTCCCTGAACCTGGTGGTGTGGGTCCTTAGGCTCCTGTGCCTCCTTCCTGATGGTTCAGGGGTAATAACTGTCCCTGAACCTGGTGGTGTGGGTCCTGAGGCTCCTGTGCCTCCTTCCTGATGGTTCAGGGGTAATAACTGTCCCTGAACCTGGTGGTGTGGGTCCTGAGGCTCCTGTGCCTCCTTCCTGATGGTTCAGGGGTAATAACTGTCCCTGAACCTGGTGGTGTGGGACCTGAGGCTCCTGTACCTCCTTCCTGATGGTTCAGGGGTAATAACTGTCCCTGAACCTGGTGGTGTGGGTCCTGAGGCTCCTGTACCTCCTTCCTGATGGTTCAGGGGTAATAACTGTCCCTGAACCTGGTGGTGTGGGACCTGAGGCTCCTGTACCTCCTTCCTGATGGTTGAGGGGTAATAACTGTCCCTGAACCTGCTGGTGTGCGTCCTGAGGCTCCTGTACCTCCTTCCTGGTGGTTCAGGGGTAATAACTGTCCCTGAACCTGGTGGTGTGGGTCCTGAGGCTCCTGTACCTCCTTCCTGATGGTTCAGGGGTAATAACTGTCCCTGAACCTGGTGGTGTGGGTCCTGAGGCTCCTGTACCTCCTTCCTGATGGTTCAGGGGTAATAACTGTCCCTGAACCTGGTGGTGTGGGTCCTGAGGCTCCTGTACCTCCTTCCTGATGGTTGAGGGGTAATAACTGTTCCTGAACCTGGTGGTGTGGGACCTGAGGCTCCTGTACCTCCTTCCTGATGGTTGAGGGGTAATAACTGTCCCTGAACCTGGTGGTGTGGGTCCTGAGGCTCCTGTACCTCCTTCCTGATGGTTGAGGGGTAATAACTGTCCCTGAACCTGGTGGTGTGGGTCCTGAGGCTCCTGTACCTCCTTCCTGATGGTTGAGGGGTAATAACTGTCCCTGAACCTGGTGGTGTGGGACCTGAGGTTCCTGTACCTCCTTCCTGACGGTTGAGGGGTAATAACTGTCCGTGAACCTGGTGGTGTGGGACCTGAGGTTCCTGTACCTCCTTCCTGATGGTTGGGGGGGTAATAACTGTCCCTGAACCTGGTGGTGTGGGTCCTGAGGCTCCTATACCTCCTTCCTGGTGGTTGGGGGGTAATAACTGTTCCTGAACCTGGTGGGGTGGGTCCTGAGGTTCCTGTACCTCCTTTCTGGTGGTTGAGGGGTAATAACTGTTCCTGAACCTGGTGGGGTGGGTCCTGAGGTTCCTGTACCTCCTTCCTGATGGTTCAGGGGTAATAACTGTCCCTGAACCTGGTGGTGTGGGTCCTGAGGCTCCTGTACCTCCTTCCTGATGGTTCAGGGGTAATAACTGTTCCTGAACCTGGTGGTGTGGGTCCTGAGGCTCCTGTACCTCCTTCCTGATGGTTGAGGGGTAATAATTGTTCCTGAACCTGGTGGTGTGGGACCTGAGGCTCCTGTACCTCCTTCCTGATGGTTGAGGGGTAATAACTGTTCCTGAACCTGGTGGTGTGGGTCCTGAGGCTCCTGTACCTCCTTCCTGATGGTTGAGGGGTAATAACTGTTCCTGAACCTGGTGGTGTGGGTCCTGAGGCTCCTGTACCTCCTTCCTGATGGTTGAGGGGTAATTACTGTTCCTGAACCTGGTGGTGTGGGTCCTGAGGCTCCTGTACCTCCTTCCTGATGGTTGAGGGGTAATAACTGTTCCTGAACCTGGTGGTGTGGGTCCTGAGGCTCCTGTACCTCCTTCCTGATGGTTGAGGGGTAATAACTGTTCCTGAACCTGGTGGTGTGGGTCCTGAGGCTCCTGTACCTCCTTCCTGATGGCTGAGGGGTAATAACAGTTCCTGAACCTGGTGGTGTGGGTCCTGAGGCTCCTGTACCTCCTTCCTGATGGTTGAGGGGGTAATAACTGTCCCTGAACCTGGTGGTGTGGGTCCTGAGGCTCCTGTACCTCCTTCCTGATGGTTGAGGGGTAATAACTGTTCCTGAACCTGGTGGTGTGGGTCCTGAGGCTCCTGTACCTCCTTCCTGATGGTTGAGGGGGTAATAACTGTCCCTGAACCTGCTGGTGTGGGTCCTGAGGCTCCTGTACCTCCTTCCTGATGGTTGAGGGGTAATAACTGTTCCTGGACCTGCTGGTGTGGGTCCTGAGGCTCCTGTACCTCCTTCCTGATGGTTGAGGGGTAATAACTGTTCCTGGACCTGCTGGTGTGGGTCCTGAGGCTCCTGTACCTCCTTCCTGATGGTTGAGGGGGTAATAACTGTTCCTGAACCTGCTGGTGTGGGTCCTGAGGCTCCTGTACCTCCTTCCTGATGGTTGAGGGGGTAATAACTGTTCCTGAACCTGGTGGTGTGGGTCCTGAGGCTCCTGTACCTCCTTCCTGATGGTTGAGGGGGTAATAACTGTCCCTGAACCTGGTGGTGTGGGTCCTGAGGCTCCTGTACCTCCTTCCTGATGGTTGAGGGGGTAATAACTGTCCCTGAACCTGGTGGTGTGGGTCCTGAGGCTCCTGTACCTCCTTTCTGATGGTTGAGGGGTAATAACTGTCCCTGAACCTGGTGGTGTGGGTCCTGAGGCTCCTGTACCTCCTTTCTGATGGTTGAGGGGTAATAACTGTCCCTGGACCTGGTGGTGTGGGTCCTGAGGCTCCTGTACCTCCTTCCTGATGGTTGAGGGGTAATAACTGTTCCTGAACCTGCTGGTGTGGGTCCTGAGGCTCCTGTACCTCCTTTCTGATGGTTGAGGGGGTAATAACTGTTCCTGAACCTGCTGGTGTGGGTCCAGAGGCTCCTGTACCTCCTTCCTGATGGTTGAGGGGGTAATAACTGTCCCTGAACCTGGTGGTGTGGGTCCTGAGGCTCCTGTACCTCCTTCCTGATGGTTGAGAGGTAATAACTGTCCCTGAACCTGGTAGTGTGGGACCTGAGGCTCCTGTACCTCCTTCCTGATGGTTGAGGGGTAATAACTGTTCCTGAACCTGGTGGTGTGGGACCTGAGGCTCCTGTACCTCCTTCCTGATGGTTGAGGGGTAATAACTGTCCCTGAACCTGGTGGTGTGGGTCCTGAGGCTCCTGTACCTCCTTCCTGATGGTTGAGGGGTAATAACTGTCCCTGAACCTGGTGGTGTGGGTCCTGAGGCTCCTGTACCTCCTTCCTGACGGTTGAGGGGTAATAACTGTCCCTGAACCTGATGGTGTGGGACCTGAGGTTCCTGTACCTCCTTCCTGACGGTTGAGGGGTAATAACTGTCCCTGAACCTGGTGGTGTGGGACCTGAGGTTCCTGTACCTCCTTCCTGGTGGTTGGGGGGTAATAACTGTTCCTGAACCTGGTGGTGTGGGTCCTGAGGTTCCTGTACCTCCTTTCTGGTGGTTGAGGGGTAATAACTGTTCCTGAACCTGGTGGGGTGGGTCCTGAGGTTCCTGTACCTCCTTCCTGATGGTTCAGGGGTAATAACTGTCCCTGAACCTGGTGGTGTGGGTCCTGAGGCTCCTGTACCTCCTTCCTGATGGTTCAGGGGTAATAACTGTCCCTGAACCTGGTGGTGTGGGTCCTGAGGCTCCTGTACCTCCTTCCTGATGGTTCAGGGGTAATAACTGTTCCTGAACCTGGTGGTGTGGGTCCTGAGGCTCCTGTACCTCCTTCCTGATGGTTGAGGGGTAATAATTGTTCCTGAACCTGGTGGTGTGGGACCTGAGGCTCCTGTACCTCCTTCCTGATGGTTGAGGGGTAATAACTGTTCCTGAACCTGGTGGTGTGGGTCCTGAGGCTCCTGTACCTCCTTCCTGATGGTTGAGGGGTAATAACTGTTCCTGAACCTGGTGGTGTGGGTCCTGAGGCTCCTGTACCTCCTTCCTGATGGTTGAGGGGTAATTACTGTTCCTGAACCTGGTGGTGTGGGTCCTGAGGCTCCTGTACCTCCTTCCTGATGGTTGAGGGGTAATAACTGTTCCTGAACCTGGTGGTGTGGGTCCTGAGGCTCCTGTACCTCCTTCCTGATGGTTGAGGGGTAATAACTGTTCCTGAACCTGGTGGTGTGGGTCCTGAGGCTCCTGTACCTCCTTCCTGATGGCTGAGGGGTAATAACAGTTCCTGAACCTGGTGGTGTGGGTCCTGAGGCTCCTGTACCTCCTTCCTGATGGTTGAGGGGGTAATAACTGTCCCTGAACCTGGTGGTGTGGGTCCTGAGGCTCCTGTACCTCCTTCCTGATGGTTGAGGGGTAATAACTGTTCCTGAACCTGGTGGTGTGGGTCCTGAGGCTCCTGTACCTCCTTCCTGATGGTTGAGGGGGTAATAACTGTCCCTGAACCTGGTGGTGTGGGTCCTGAGGCTCCTGTACCTCCTTCCTGATGGTTGAGGGGTAATAACTGTTCCTGGACCTGCTGGTGTGGGTCCTGAGGCTCCTGTACCTCCTTCCTGATGGTTGAGGGGTAATAACTGTTCCTGGACCTGCTGGTGTGGGTCCTGAGGCTCCTGTACCTCCTTCCTGATGGTTGAGGGGGTAATAACTGTTCCTGAACCTGCTGGTGTGGGTCCTGAGGCTCCTGTACCTCCTTCCTGATGGTTGAGGGGGTAATAACTGTTCCTGAACCTGGTGGTGTGGCTCCTGAGGCTCCTGTACCTCCTTCCTGATGGTTGAGGGGGTAATAACTGTCCCTGAACCTGGTGGTGTGGGTCCTGAGGCTCCTGTACCTCCTTCCTGATGGTTGAGGGGGTAATAACTGTCCCTGAACCTGGTGGTGTGGGTCCTGAGGCTCCTGTACCTCCTTTCTGATGGTTGAGGGGTAATAACTGTCCCTGGACCTGGTGGTGTGGGTCCTGAGGCTCCTGTACCTCCTTCCTGATGGTTGAGGGGTAATAACTGTTCCTGAACCTGGTGATGTGGGTCCTGAGGCTCCTGTACCTCCTTCCTGATGGTTGAGAGGGTAATAACTGTTCCTGAACCTGGTGATGTGGGTCCTGAGGCTCCTGTACCTCCTTCCTGATGGTTGAGGGGTAATAACTGTTCCTGAACCTGATGGTGTGGGACCTGAGGTTCCTGTACCTCCTTTCTGGTGGTTGAGGGGTAATAACTGTTCCTGAACCTGGTGGGGTGGGTCCTGAGGTTCCTGTACCTCCTTCCTGATGGTTCAGGGGTAATAACTGTCCCTGAACCTGGTGGTGTGGGTCCTGAGGCTCCTGTACCTCCTTCCTGATGGTTCAGGGGTAATAACTGTCCCTGAACCTGGTGGTGTGGGTCCTGAGGCTCCTGTACCTCCTTCCTGATGGTTCAGGGGTAATAACTGTTCCTGAACCTGGTGGTGTGGGTCCTGAGGCTCCTGTACCTCCTTCCTGATGGTTGAGGGGTAATAATTGTTCCTGAACCTGGTGGTGTGGGACCTGAGGCTCCTGTACCTCCTTCCTGATGGTTGAGGGGTAATAACTGTTCCTGAACCTGGTGGTGTGGGTCCTGAGGCTCCTGTACCTCCTTCCTGATGGTTGAGGGGTAATAACTGTTCCTGAACCTGGTGGTGTGGGTCCTGAGGCTCCTGTACCTCCTTCCTGATGGTTGAGGGGTAATTACTGTTCCTGAACCTGGTGGTGTGGGTCCTGAGGCTCCTGTACCTCCTTCCTGATGGTTGAGGGGTAATAACTGTTCCTGAACCTGGTGGTGTGGGTCCTGAGGCTCCTGTACCTCCTTCCTGATGGTTGAGGGGTAATAACTGTTCCTGAACCTGGTGGTGTGGGTCCTGAGGCTCCTGTACCTCCTTCCTGATGGCTGAGGGGTAATAACAGTTCCTGAACCTGGTGGTGTGGGTCCTGAGGCTCCTGTACCTCCTTCCTGATGGTTGAGGGGGTAATAACTGTCCCTGAACCTGGTGGTGTGGGTCCTGAGGCTCCTGTACCTCCTTCCTGATGGTTGAGGGGTAATAACTGTTCCTGAACCTGGTGGTGTGGGTCCTGAGGCTCCTGTACCTCCTTCCTGATGGTTGAGGGGGTAATAACTGTCCCTGAACCTGGTGGTGTGGGTCCTGAGGCTCCTGTACCTCCTTCCTGATGGTTGAGGGGTAATAACTGTTCCTGGACCTGCTGGTGTGGGTCCTGAGGCTCCTGTACCTCCTTCCTGATGGTTGAGGGGTAATAACTGTTCCTGGACCTGCTGGTGTGGGTCCTGAGGCTCCTGTACCTCCTTCCTGATGGTTGAGGGGGTAATAACTGTTCCTGAACCTGCTGGTGTGGGTCCTGAGGCTCCTGTACCTCCTTCCTGATGGTTGAGGGGGTAATAACTGTTCCTGAACCTGGTGGTGTGGCTCCTGAGGCTCCTGTACCTCCTTCCTGATGGTTGAGGGGGTAATAACTGTCCCTGAACCTGGTGGTGTGGGTCCTGAGGCTCCTGTACCTCCTTCCTGATGGTTGAGGGGGTAATAACTGTCCCTGAACCTGGTGGTGTGGGTCCTGAGGCTCCTGTACCTCCTTTCTGATGGTTGAGGGGTAATAACTGTCCCTGGACCTGGTGGTGTGGGTCCTGAGGCTCCTGTACCTCCTTCCTGATGGTTGAGGGGTAATAACTGTTCCTGAACCTGGTGATGTGGGTCCTGAGGCTCCTGTACCTCCTTCCTGATGGTTGAGAGGGTAATAACTGTTCCTGAACCTGGTGATGTGGGTCCTGAGGCTCCTGTACCTCCTTCCTGATGGTTGAGGGGTAATAACTGTTCCTGAACCTGGTGGTGTGGGTCCTGAGGCTCCTGTACCTCCTTCCTGATGGTTGAGGGGTAATAACTGTTCCTGAACCTGGTGGTGTGGGTCCTGAGGCTCCTGTACCTCCTTCCTGATGGTTGAGGGGTAATAACTGTTCCTGAACCTGGTGGTGTGGGTCCTGAGGCTCCTGTACCTCCTTCCTGATGGTTGAGGGGTAATAACTGTTCCTGAACCTGGTGGTGTGGGTCCTGAGGCTCCTGTACCTCCTTCCTGATGGTTGAGGGGTAATAACTGTTCCTGAACCTGGTGGTGTGGGTCCTGAGGCTCCTGTACCTCCTTCCTGATGGTTGAGGGGTAATAACTGTCCCTGAACCTGGTGGTGTGGGTCCTGAGGCTCCTGTACCTCTTTCCTGATGGTTGAGGGGTAATAACTGTTCCTGAACCTGGTGGTGTGGGTCCTGAGGCTCCTGTACCTCCTTCCTGATGGTTGAGGGGTAATAACTGTTCCTGAACTTGGTGGTGTGGGTCCTGAGGCTCCTGTACCTCCTTCCTGATGGTTGAGGGGGTAATAACTGTTCCTGAACCTGGTGGTGTGGGACCTGAGGCTCCTGTACCTCCTTCCCGATGGTTGAGGGGGTAATAACTGTTCCTGAACCCGGTGGTGTGGGTCTAGAGGGTGCTGTACCTCCTTCCTGATGGGTGAGGGGGTAATAACTAATCCTGAACCAGGCGGTGTGGGTCCTGACGCTCCTGTACCTCCTTCCTGACGGTTGAGGGGTAATAACTGTCCCTGAACCTGGTGGTGTGGGTCCTGAGGCTCCTCTACCTCCTTCCTGACGGTTGAGGGGTAATAACTGTCGCTGAACCTGGTGGTGTGGGTCCTGAGGCTCCTGTACCTCCTTCCTGACGGTTGGGGGGTAATAACTGTTCCTGAACCTGGTGGTGTGGGACCTGAGGCTCCTGTACCTCCTTCCTGACGGTTGAGGGGTAATAACTGTCCCTGAACCTGGTGGTGTGGGTCCTGAGGCTCCTGTACCTCCTTCCTGATGGTTGAGGGGCAATAACTGTCCCTGAACCTGGTGGTGTGGGTCCTGAGGCTCCTGTTCCTCCTTCCTGATGGTTGAGGGTAATAACTGTCCCTGAACCTGGTGGAGTGGGTCTTGAGACTCCTGTACCTCCTTCCAGATGGGTGAGGGGGTAATAACTAATCCTGAACCAGGCGGTGTGGGACCTGAGGCTCCTGTACTTCCTTCCTGATGGTTGAGGGGTAATAACTGTCCCTGAACCTGGTGGTGTTGGTCCTGAGGCTCCTGTGCCTACTTCCAGGTGGTTCAGGGGTAATAACTGTCCCTGAACCTGGTGGTGTGGGTCCTGAGGCTCCTGTGCCTCCTTCCTGATGGTTCAGGGGTAATAACTGTCCCTGAACCTGGTGGTGTGGGTCCTGAGGCTCCTGTGCCTCCTTCCTGATGGTTCAGGGGTAATAACTGTCCCTGAACCTGGTGGTGTGGGTCCTGAGGCTCCTGTACCTCCTTCCTGATGGTTCAGGGGTAATAACTGTCCCTGAACCTGGTGGTGTGGGACCTGAGGCTCCTGTACCTCCTTCCTGATGGTTCAGGGGTAATAACTGTCCCTGAACCTGGTGGTGTGGGCCCTTGAGGTTCCTGTACCTCCTTTCTGGTGGTTGAGGGGTAATAACTGTTCCTGAACCTGGTGGGGTGGGTCCTGAGGTTCCTGTACCTCCTTCCTGATGGTTCAGGGGTAATAACTGTCCCTGAACCTGGTGGTGTGGGTCCTGAGGCTCCTGTACCTCCTTCCTGATGGTTCAGGGGTAATAACTGTTCCTGAACCTGGTGGTGTGGGTCCTGAGGCTCCTGTACCTCCTTCCTGATGGTTGAGGGGTAATAACTGTTCCTGAACCTGGTGGTGTGGGTCCTGAGGCTCCTGTACCTCCTTCCTGATGGTTGAGGGGTAATAACTGTTCCTGAGCCTGGTGGTGTGGGACCTGAGGCTCCTGTACCTCCTTCCTGATGGTTGAGGGGTAATAACTGTTCCTGAACCTGTTTGTGTGGGTCCTGAGGCTCCTGTACCTCCTTTCTGATGGTTGAGGGGTAATAACTGTTCCTGAACCTGGTGGTGTGTGTTCTGAGGCTCCTGTACCTCCTTTCTGATGGTTGAGGGGCAATAACTGTTCCTGAACCCAGTGGTGTGAGTCCTCAATCTGTATCTAAATACATGAACACCCTGGGCCTGTTCTGCACTGTGTCTGTAAATACAGAAATGCCCAGGGTCCGTTCCACTCTGTGTCTCTAATACATAAATACCCAGGGTCTGTTCCACTCTGTGTCTCTAATACATAAATACCCAGGGTCTGTTCCACTCTGTGTCTCTAAATACGTAAATAACCACGGTTTGTTCCACTCTGTGTCTCTAAATACATAAACACCCATCGTCTGTTGCACTTTTTGTCTCTAAATACATAAATACCCAGGGTCCGTTCCACTCTGTGTCTCTAAATACATAAATACCCAGGGTCTGTTCCACTCTGTGTCTCTAAATACGTAAATAACCACGGTTTGTTCCACTCTGTGTCTCTAAATACATAAACACCCATCGTCTGTTGCACTTTTTGTCTCTAAATACATAAATACCCAGGGTCTGTTCCACTCTGTATCTCTAAATACATAAATACCGAGGGTCTGTTGCACTCTGTGTTTGTAAATACATACATACCCAGGGTCTGTTCCACTCTGTGTCTGTAAATACATAAATATCCATGGTCTGTTCCACTCCGTGTCTCTAAATACATAAATACCCAGGGTCTTTTCCACTCCGTGTCTCTAAATACATAAATACCCAGCGTCTTTTCCACTCTGTGTCTGTGAATACATAAATACCCAGGGTCTGTTCCACTCTGTGTCTGTAAATACGTAAATACCCAGGGTCTGTTCCACTCTCTGTCTCAAAATACTTAAATACCTAGGGTCTGTTCCACTCTGTGTCTGTGAATACATAAATACCCAGGGCCTGTTCCACTCTGTATCTCTAAATACATAAATACCGAGGGTCTGTTGCACTCTGTGTTTGTAAATACATACATACCCAGGGTCTGTTCCACTCTGTGTCTCTAAATACATAACTACCCACGGTCTGTTCAACACTGTGTCTGTGAATTCATAAATACGCAGAGTCTGTTCCACTCTGTATCTCTACATACATAAATACCAAGGTTCTGTTCCTCACTGTGTCTGTAAATACATAAATACCCGGGGTCTGTTCCACTCTGTGTCTGGAAATACATAAACACCGAGCGTCTGTTACACTCTTTGTCTCTTAATACATAAATCCCCAGGGTCCGTTCCCTTCTGTGTCTGTAAATACATAAATGCCCAGGGTCTGTTCCACTCTGTGTCTCTAAATACATAACTACCCAGGGTCTGTTCCGCTCTGCATCTGTAAATACATAAATGCCCAGGGTCTGTTCCACTCTGTGTCTCTAAATGAATAAACGCCCAGGGTCTGTCCATTCTGTTTTTGTAAATACATAAATACCCAGGGTCCGTTCCACTTTGTGACTGTGAATTCATAAATACGCAGAGTCTGTTCCACTCTGTATCTCTAAATACATAAATACCCAGGGTCTGTTGCACACTGTGTTTGTAAATACATACATACCCTGGCTATGTTCCACTCCGTGTCTGTAAATACATAAATACACACGGTCTGTTCCACTCTGTGCCTGTAAATTCATAAATATCCAGGGTCTGTTGCAGTTTGTGTTTGTAAATACATACATACCCAGTCTGTTCCACTCAGTGTCAGTAAATTCATAAATACCCACGGTCTGTTCCACTCTGTGTCTGTAAATACATAAATACCCAGGGTCTGTTCCACTCTGTGTCTCTAAATACATAAATACCCAGGGTCTGTTCCACTCTGTGTCTCTAAATATATAAGTATCCAGGGTCTCTTCCAATCTCTGTCTGTAAATACGTAAATGCCCAGGGTCTGTTCCACTCTGTGTCTCTAAATACATAAATACCCAGGGTCTGTTCCACTCTGTGTCTCTAAATACATAAATACCCAGGGTCCGTTCCACTCTGTGTCTCTAAATACATAAATACCCAGGGTCTGTTCCACTCTGTGTCTCTAAATACATAAATACCCAGGGTCTGTTCCACTCTGTGTCTCTAAATACATAAATACCCTGGGTCTGTTCCACTCTGTGTCTGTAAATACATAAATACCCTGGGTCTGTTCCACTCTGTGTCTGTAAATACATAAATACCCAGGGTCTGTTCCACTCTGTGTCTCTAAATGTATAAGTATCCAGGGTCTCTTCCAATCTCTGTCTGTAAATACGTAAAGACCCAGGGTCTGATCCACTCTGTGTCTGTAAATATATAAATACCCAGGGTCCGCTCCACTCAGTCTCCGTAAATAGATAAATACCCAGGGTCTGTTCCATCTGTGTTTGTAAATACATAAGTACCCAGGGTTTGTTCCACTCCATGTATCTAAATACATAAATACCCAGTGTATGTTCCACTCTGTGTCCCTAAATACATAAGTATCCACGGTCTGTTCCACTCTGAATCTGTAAATACATAAATGCCCAGGGTCTGTTCCACTCTGTGTCTCTAAATACATAAATACCCACGGTCTGTTCCACTCTGTGTCTCTACATACATAAATATGAAGGTTCTGTTCCTCAGTGTGTCCATAAATACATAAATACCCAGGGTCTGTTCCACTCTGTGTCTCTAAATGAATAAACGCCCAGGGTCTGTCCACTCTGTTTTTGTAAATACATAAATACCCACGGTCTGTTCCACTCTTTGTCTCTACATACATAAATACCAAGGTTCTGTTCCTCACTGTGTCTGTAAATACATAAATACCCGGGGTCTGTTCCACTCTGTGTCTAGAAATACATAAACACCGAGCGTCTGTTACACTCTTTGTCTCTGAATACATAAATCCCCAGGGTCCGTTCCCTTCTGTGTCTGTAAATACATAAATGCCCAGGGTCTGTTCCACTCTGTGTCTCTAAATACATAACTACCCAGGGTCTGTTCCACTCTGTGTCTCTACATACATAAATACCCACAGTCTGTTCCACTCTGTGTCTCTACATACATAAATACCAAGGTTCTGTTCCTCACTGTGTCTATAAATACATAAATACCCAGGGTCTGTTGCACACTGTGTTTGTAAATACATACATACCCTGGCTATGTTCCACTCCGTGTCTGTAAATACATAAATACACACGGTCTGTTCCACTCTGTGTCTGTATCTACATAAACACCCAGGGTCTGTTCCACTCTGTGTCTGTAAATACATAAATATCGAGAGACTATTCCACTCTGCGTCTGTAAATACATACATACCCATGGTCTGTTCCACTCTGTGTCCCTAAATACATAAATAACCACGGTTTGTTCCACTCTGTGTCTCTAAATACATAAACACCCAGCGTCTGTTGCACTTTTTGTCTCTAAATACATAAATACCCAGGGTCCGTTCCACACTGTGTCTGTGAATTCATGAATACGCAGAGTCTGTTCCACTCTGTATCTCTAAATACATAAATACCGAGGGTCTGTTGCACTCTCTGTTTGTAAATACATACATACCCAGGGTCTGTTCCACTCTGTGTCTGTAAATACATAAATATCCATGGTCTGTTCCACTCCGTGTCTCTAAATACATAAATACCCAGGGCCTCTTCCACTCTGTGTCTGTAAATACATAAATATCGAGAGACTATTCCACTCTGCGTCTGTAAATACATAAACACCCAGCGTCTGTTGCACTTTTTGTCTCTAAATACATAAATACCCAGAGTCTGTTCCACTCTGTGTCTGTAAATACGTAAATACCCAGGGTCTGTTCCACTCTCTGTCTCAAAATACTTAAATACCCAGGGTCTGTTCCACTCTGTGTCTCTAAATACATAAATACCTAGGGTCTGTTCCACTCTGTGTCTCTGAATACATAAATACCCAAGGTCTGTTCTACTCTGTGTCTCTAAATACTTAAATACCCACGGTTTGTTCCACTCTGTGTCCCTAAATACATAAATACCCAGGGTCCGTTCCACTCTGTGTCTGTGAATTCATAAATACGCAGAGTCTGTTCCACTCAGTATCTCTAAATGCATAAATACCGAGGGTCTGTTGCACTCTGTGTTTGTAAATACATACATACCCAGGGTCTGTTCCACTCTGTGTCTGTAAATACATAAATATCCATGGTCTGTTCCACTCCGTGTCTCTAAATACATGAATACCCAGGGTCTGTTCCACTCTGTGTCTCTAAATACATAAATACCCAGGGTCTGTTCCACTCTGTGTCTCTAAATACATAAATACCCACAGTCTGTTCCACTCTGTGTCTCTAAATGTATAAGTATCCAGGGTCTCTTACAATCTCTGTCTGTAAATACGTAAAGACCCAGGGTCTGATCCACTCTGTGTCTGTAAATACATAAATATCCAGGGTCTGCTCCACTCAGTCTCCGTAAATAGATAAATACCCAGGGTCTGTTCCATCTGTGTTTGTAAATACATAAGTACCCAGGGTTTGTTCCACTCCATGTATATAAATACATAAATACCCAGGGTCTGTTCCTCACTGTGTCTGTACATACATAAATACCCAGGGCCTGTTCCACTCTGCATCTGTAAATACATAAATGCCCAGGGACTGTTCCACTCTGTGTCTGTAAATTCATAACTACCCACGGTCTGTTCCACTCTGTGTCTCTACATACATAAATACCAAGGTTCTGTTCCTCACTGTGTCTGTAAATACATAAATACCCGGGGTCTGTTCCTCACTGTGTCTAGAAATACATAAACACCGAGCGTCTGTTACACTCTTTGTCTCCAAATACAAAATCCCCAGGGTCCGTTCCCTTCTGTGTCTGTAAATACATAAATACCCAGGGTCTGTTCCACTCTGTGTCTGAAAATACATAAATACCCAGAGTCTGTTCCACTCTGTTTCTGTAAATACAGAAATACCCAGGGTCTGTTCCACTCTGTGTCTCTAAATACATAAATACCCAGGGTCTGTTCCACTCTGTTTCTGTAAATACAGAAATACCCAGGGTCCGTTCCACTCTGTGTCTCTAAATACATAAATACCCATAGTCTGTTCCACTCTGTGTCTCTAAATACATAAATACCCAGGGTCTGTTCCACTCTGTGTCTCTAAATACATAAATACTCATAGTCTGTTCCACTCTGTGTCTCTAAATACATAATTACCCAGGGCCTCTTCCACTCTGTGTCTTTAAATACATAAATATCGAGAGACTATTCCACTCTGCGTCTGTAAATACATACATACCCATGGTCTGTTCCACTCTGTGTCCCTAAATACATAAATAACCACGGTTTGTTCCACTCTGTGTCTCTAAATACATAAACACCCAGCGTCTGTTGCACTTTTTGTCTCTAAATTCATAAATACCCAGGGTCTGTTCCACTCTGTGTCTCTAAATACATAAATACCCAGGGTCTGTTCCACTCTCTGTCTCTAAATACATAAATACCCTGGGTCTATTCGACTCTGCGTCTCTAACTACATAAATACCCAGGGTCTGTTCCACTCTGTGTCTCTAAATACATAAATACCCAGGGTGTTTTCCACTCTGTGTCTCTAAATACATAAATACCCTGGGTCTGTTCCACTCTGTGTCTGTAAATATGTAATTACCCAGGGTCTGTTCCACTCTGTTTCTCTAAATACTTAAATACCCAGGGTCTGTTCCACTCTGTGTCTCTAAATATATAATACCCAGGGTCTGTTCCACTCTGTGTCTCTAAATACATAAATACCCAGGGTCTGTTCCACTCTGTGTCTCTAAATACATAAATACCCAGGGTCTGTTGCACTCTGTGTCTCTGAATACATAAATACCCAGGGTCTGTTCCACTCTGTGTCTCTAAATACATAATTACCCAGGGTCTGTTCCTCTCTGTGTCTGTAAATACATAAATACCCATGGTCTGTTCCACTCTGTGTCTCTAAATACTTAATTACCCAGGGTCTGTTCCACTCTGTTTCTCTAAATACATAAATACCCAGCGTCTGTTCCACTCTGTGTCTGAATACATAAATACCCAGGGTCTGTTCCACTCTGTGTTTGTAAATACATAAATACCCAGGGTCTGTTCCACTCTGTGTCTGTAAATACATAAATACCCAGGGTCTGTTCCAATCGGTGTCCCTAAATACATAAATACCCAGGGTGTGTTCCACTCGGTGTCTGTAAATACATAAATACCCAGGGTCTGTTCCACTCTGTGTCTGTAAATACATTAATACCCGGGGTCTGTTGCATTCTGTGTCTGTAAATACATAAATATCCAGGGTCTGTTCCACTCTGTGTCTCTAAATACATAAATACCCAGGGTCTGTTCCACTCTGTGTCTGTAAATACATAAATACCCAGGGTCCGTTCCACTCTGTGTCTCTAAATACATAAATACCCAGGGTCCGTTCCACTCTCTGTCTCCAAATACATAAATACCCAGGGTCTGTTCCACTCTGTGTCTCTAAATACATAAATACCCAGGGTCTGTTCCACTCTGCGTCTGTAAATACATAAATGCCCAGGGTGTGTTCCACTCTGTGTCTCTGAATACATAAATATCCATGGTCTGTTCCACTCTGTGTCTCTAAATACATAACTACCCAGGGTCTGTTCCACTCTGCATCTGTAAATACATAAATACCCAGGGTCTGTTCCACTGTGCGTCTGTAAATACATAAATACCCAGGGTCCGTTCCACACTGTGTCTGTGAATTCATGAATACGCAGAGTCTGTTCCACTCTGTATCTCTAAATACATAAATACCGAGGGTCTGTTGCACTCTCTGTTTGTAAATACATACATACCCAGGGTCTGTTCCACTCTGTGTCTGTAAATACATAAATATCCATGGTCTGTTCCACTCCGTGTCTCTAAATACATAAATACCCAGGGCCTCTTCCACTCTGTGTCTGTAAATACATAAATATCGAGAGACTATTCCACTCTGCGTCTGTAAATACATAAACACCCAGCGTCTGTTGCACTTTTTGTCTCTAAATACATAAATACCCAGAGTCTGTTCCACTCTGTGTCTGTAAATACGTAAATACCCAGGGTCTGTTCCACTCTCTGTCTCAAAATACTTAAATACCCAGGGTCTGTTCCACTCTGTGTCTGTAAATACATAAATACCTAGGGTCTGTTCCACTCTGTGTCTAGAAATACATAAACACCGAGCGTCTGTTACACTCTTTGTCTCCAAATACAAAATCCCCAGGGTCCGTTCCCTTCTGTGTCTGTAAATACATAAATACCCAGGGTCTGTTCCACTCTGTGTCTGAAAATACATAAATACCCAGAGTCTGTTCCACTCTGTTTCTGTAAATACAGAAATACCCAGGGTCTGTTCCACTCTGTGTCTCTAAATACATAAATACCCAGGGTCTGTTCCACTCTGTGTCTCTAAATACATAATTACCCAGGGTCTGTTCCACTCTGTTTCTGTAAATACAGAAATACCCAGGGTCCGTTCCACTCTGTGTCTCTAAATACATAAATACCCATAGTCTGTTCCACTCTGTGTCTCTAAATACATAAATACCCAGGGTCTGTTCCACTCTGTGTCTCTAAATACATAAATACTCATAGTCTGTTCCACTCTGTGTCTCTAAATACATAATTACCCAGGGCCTCTTCCACTCTGTGTCTTTAAATACATAAATATCGAGAGACTATTCCACTCTGCGTCTGTAAATACATACATACCCATGGTCTGTTCCACTCTGTGTCTCTGAATACATAAATACCCAGGGTCTGTTCCACTCTGTGTCTCTGAATACATAAATACCCAGGGTCTGTTCCACTCTGTGTCTCTGAATACATAAATACCCAGGGTCTGTTCCACTCTGTGTCTGTAAATACATAAATACCCAGGGTCTGTTCCACTCTGTGTCCGTAAATACATAAATACCCAGGGTCTGTTCCACTCTGTGTCCGTAAATACATAAATACCCAGGGTCTGTTCCACTCTGTGTCCGTAAATACATAAATACCCAGGGTCTGTTCCACTCTGTGTCCGTAAATACATAAATACCCATGGTCTGTTCCACTCTGTGTCTCTAAATACATAAATACCCAGGGTCTGTTCCAATCGGTGTCCCTAAATACATAAATACCCAGGGTGTGTTCCACTCGGTGTCTGTAAATACATAAATACCCAGGGTCTGTTCCACTCTCTGTCTCTAAATACATAAATACCCAGGGTCTGTTCCACTCTGTGTCTGTAAATACATTAATACCCGGGGTCTGTTGCATTCTGTGTCTCTAAATACATAAATACCCAGGGCTGTTCCACTCTGTGTCTCTAAATGCATAAATACCCAGGGTCTGTTCCAGTCTGTGTCTGTAAATACATAAATACCCAGGGTCTGTTCCACTCTGTGTCTCTAAATATATAATACCCAGGGTCTGTTCCACTCTGTGTCTGTAAATACATTAATACCCGGGGTCTGTTCCACTCTGTGTCTGTAAATACATAAATACCCAGGGCCTGTTCCACTCTGTGTCTCTAAATGCATAAATACCCAGGGTCTGTCCCACTCTGTGTCTCTAAATGCATAAATACCCAGGGTCTGTTCCACTCTGTGTCTCTAAATGCATAAATACCCAGGGTCTGTTCCAGTCTGTGTCTGTAAATACATATATACTCAGGGTCTGTTCCACTCTGTGTCCGTAAATACATAAATACCCAGGGTCTGTTCCACTCTGTGTCTGTAAATACATAAATACCCAGGGTCTGTTCCACTCTGTGTCCGTAAATACATAAATACCCAGGGTCCGTTCCACTCTGTGTCCGTAAATACAGAAATACCCAGGGTCTGTTCCACTCTGTGTCTCTAAATATATAAGTATCCAGGGTCTCTTCCAATCTCTGTCTGTAAATACGTAAATGCCCAGGGTCTGATCCACTCTGTGTCTCTAAATACATAAATACCCAGGGTCTGTTCCACTCTGTGTCTCTAAATACATAAATACCCAGGGTCTGTTCCACTCTGTGTCTGTAAATACATAAATACCCAGGGTCTGTTCCACTCTGTGTCTCTAAATACATAAACACCCAGCGTCTGTTGCACTTTTTGTCTCTAAATACATAAATACCCAGGGTCCGTTCCACACTGTGTCTGTGAATTCATGAATACGCAGAGTCTGTTCCACTCTGTATCTCTAAATACATAAATACCGAGGGTCTGTTGCACTCTCTGTTTGTAAATACATACATACCCAGGGTCTGTTCCACTCTGTGTCTGTAAATACATAAATATCCATGGTCTGTTCCACTCTGTGTCTGTAAATACATAAATACCCAGAGTCTGTTCCACTCCGTGTCTCTAAATACATAAATACCCAGGGCCTCTTCCACTCTGTGTCTGTAAATACATAAATATCGAGAGACTATTCCACTCTGCGTCTGTAAATACATAAACACCCAGCGTCTGTTGCACTTTTTGTCTCTAAATACATAAATACCCAGAGTCTGTTCCACTCTGTGTCTGTAAATACGTAAATACCCAGGGTCTGTTCCACTCTCTGTCTCAAAATACTTAAATACCCAGGGTCTGTTCCACTCTGTGTCTGTAAATACATAAATACCTAGGGTCTGTTCCACTCTGTGTCTCTGAATACATAAATACCCAGGGTCTGTTCTACTCTGTGTCTCTAAATACATAAATACCCAGGGTCTGTTCCAATCGGTGTCCCTAAATACATAAATACCCAGGGTGTGTTCCACTCGGTGTCTGTAAATACATAAATACCCAGGGTCTGTTCCACTCTCTGTCTCTAAATACATAAATACCCAGGGTCTGTTCCACTCTGTGTCTGTAAATACATTAATACCCGGGGTCTGTTGCATTCTGTGTCTCTAAATACATAAATACCCAGGGCTGTTCCACTCTGTGTCTCTAAATGCATAAATACCCAGGGTCTGTTCCAGTCTGTGTCTGTAAATACATAAATACCCAGGGTCTGTTCCACTCTGTGTCTCTAAATATATAATACCCAGGGTCTGTTCCACTCTGTGTCTGTAAATACATTAATACCCGGGGTCTGTTCCACTCTGTGTCTGTAAATACATAAATACCCAGGGCCTGTTCCACTCTGTGTCTCTAAATGCATAAATACCCAGGGTCTGTCCCACTCTGTGTCTCTAAATGCATAAATACCCAGGGTCTGTTCCACTCTGTGTCTCTAAATGCATAAATACCCAGGGTCTGTTCCAGTCTGTGTCTGTAAATACATATATACTCAGGGTCTGTTCCACTCTGTGTCCGTAAATACATAAATACCCAGGGTCTGTTCCACTCTGTGTCTGTAAATACATAAATACCCAGGGTCTGTTCCACTCTGTGTCCGTAAATACATAAATACCCAGGGTCCGTTCCACTCTGTGTCCGTAAATACAGAAATACCCAGGGTCTGTTCCACTCTGTGTCTCTAAATATATAAGTATCCAGGGTCTCTTCCAATCTCTGTCTGTAAATACGTAAATGCCCAGGGTCTGATCCACTCTGTGTCTCTAAATACATAAATACCCAGGGTCTGTTCCACTCTGTGTCTCTAAATACATAAATACCCAGGGTCTGTTCCACTCTGTGTCTGTAAATACATAAATACCCAGGGTCTGTTCCACCCTGTGTCTCTAAATACATAAACACCCAGCGTCTGTTGCACTTTTTGTCTCTAAATACATAAATACCCAGGGTCCGTTCCACACTGTGTCTGTGAATTCATGAATACGCAGAGTCTGTTCCACTCTGTATCTCTAAATACATAAATACCGAGGGTCTGTTGCACTCTCTGTTTGTAAATACATACATACCCAGGGTCTGTTCCACTCTGTGTCTGTAAATACATAAATATCCATGGTCTGTTCCACTCTGTGTCTGTAAATACATAAATACCCAGAGTCTGTTCCACTCCGTGTCTCTAAATACATAAATACCCAGGGCCTCTTCCACTCTGTGTCTGTAAATACATAAATATCGAGAGACTATTCCACTCTGCGTCTGTAAATACATAAACACCCAGCGTCTGTTGCACTTTTTGTCTCTAAATACATAAATACCCAGAGTCTGTTCCACTCTGTGTCTGTAAATACGTAAATACCCAGGGTCTGTTCCACTCTCTGTCTCAAAATACTTAAATACCCAGGGTCTGTTCCACTCTGTGTCTGTAAATACATAAATACCTAGGGTCTGTTCCACTCTGTGTCTCTGAATACATAAATACCCAGGGTCTGTTCTACTCTGTGTCTCTAAATACTTAAATACCCACGGTTTGTTCCACTCTGTGTCCCTAAATACATAAATACCCAGGGTCCGTTCCACTCTGTGTCTGTGAATTCATAAATACGCAGAGTCTGTTCCACTCAGTATCTCTAAATGCATAAATACCGAGGGTCTGTTCCACTCTGTGTCTGTAAATACATAAATATCCATGGTCTGTTCCACTCCGTGTCTCTAAATACATAAATACCAAGGGCCTCTTCCACTCTGTGTCTCTAAATACATAAATACCCAGGGTCTGTTCCACTCTGTGTCCGTAAATACATAAATACCCAGGGTCCGTTCCACTCTGTGTCCGTAAATACATAAATACCCAGGGTCTGTTCCACTCTGTGTCTCTAAATATATAAGTATCCAGGGTCTCTTCCAATCTCTGTCTGTAAATACGTAAATGCCCAGGGTCTGATCCACTCTGTGTCTCTAAATACATAAATACCCAGGGTCTGTTCCACTCTGTGTCTCTAAATACATAAATACCCAGGGTCTGTTCCACTCTGTGTCTGTAAATACATAAATACCCAGGGTCTGTTCCACTCTGTGTCTCTAAATACATAAATACCCAGGGTCTGTTCCACTCCGTGTCTCTAAATACATAAATACCCAGGGTCTGTTTCACTCTGTGTCCCTAAATACATAAATACCCTGGGTCTGTTCCACTCTGTGTCTGTAAATACATAAATACCCTGGGTCTGTTCCACTCTGTGTCTGTAAATACATAAATACCCAGGGTCTGTTCCACTCTGTGTCTGTAAATACATAAATACCCAGGGTCTGTTCCACTCTGTGTCTCTAAATGTATAAGTATCCAGGGTCTCTTCCAATCTCTGTCTGTAAATACGTAAAGACCCAGGGTCTGATCCACTCTGTGTCTGTAAATACATAAATATCCAGGGTCTGCTCCACTCAGTCTCCGTAAATAGATAAATACCCAGGGTCTGTTCCATCTGTGTTTGTAAATACATAAGTACCCAGGGTTTGTTCCACTCCATGTATCTAAATACATAAATACCCAGTGTATGTTCCACTCTGTGTCCCTAAATACATAAGTATCCACGGTCTGTTCCACTCTGAATCTGTAAATACATAAATGCCCAGGGTCTGTTCCACTCTGTGTCTCTAAATACATAAATACCCACGGTCTGTTCCACTCTGTGTCTCTACATACATAAATACGAAGGTTCTGTTCCTCAGTGTGTCCATAAATACATAAATACCCAGGGTCTGTTCCACTCTGTGTCTCTAAATGAATAAACGCCCAGGGTCTGTCCACTCTGTTTTTGTAAATACATAAATACCCACGGTCTGTTCCACTCTTTGTCTCTACATACATAAATACCAAGGTTCTGTTCCTCACTGTGTCTGTAAATACATAAATACCCGGGGTCTGTTCCACTCTGTGTCTAGAAATACATAAACACCGAGCGTCTGTTACACTCTTTGTCTCTGAATACATAAATCCCCAGGGTCCGTTCCCTTCTGTGTCTGTAAATACATAAATGCCCAGGGTCTGTTCCACTCTGTGTCTCTAAATACATAACTACCCAGGGTCTGTTCCACTCTGTGTCTCTACATACATAAATACCCACAGTCTGTTCCACTCTGTGTCTCTACATACATAAATACCAAGGTTCTGTTCCTCACTGTGTCTATAAATACATAAATACCCAGGGTCTGTTGCACACTGTGTTTGTAAATACATACATACCCTGGCTATGTTCCACTCCGTGTCTGTAAATACATAAATACACACGGTCTGTTCCACTCTGTGTCTGTATCTACATAAACACCCAGGGTCTGTTCCACTCTGTGTCTGTAAATACATAAATATCGAGAGACTATTCCACTCTGCGTCTGTAAATACATACATACCCATGGTCTGTTCCACTCTGTGTCCCTAAATACATAAATAACCACGGTTTGTTCCACTCTGTGTCTCTAAATACATAAACACCCAGCGTCTGTTGCACTTTTTGTCTCTAAATACATAAATACCCAGGGTCCGTTCCACACTGTGTCTGTGAATTCATGAATACGCAGAGTCTGTTCCACTCTGTATCTCTAAATACATAAATACCGAGGGTCTGTTGCACTCTCTGTTTGTAAATACATACATACCCAGGGTCTGTTCCACTCTGTGTCTGTAAATACATAAATATCGAGAGACTATTCCACTCTGCGTCTGTAAATACATACATACCCATGGTCTGTTCCACTCTGTGTCCCTAAATACATAAATAACCACGGTTTGTTCCACTCTGTGTCTCTAAATACATAAACACCCAGCGTCTGTTGCACTTTTTGTCTCTAAATACATAAATACCCAGGGTCCGTTCCACACTGTGTCTGTGAATTCATGAATACGCAGAGTCTGTTCCACTCTGTATCTCTAAATACATAAATACCGAGGGTCTGTTGCACTCTCTGTTTGTAAATACATACATACCCAGGGTCTGTTCCACTCTGTGTCTGTAAATACATAAATACTCAGGGTCTGTTCCACTCTGTGTCTCTAAATACATAAATACCCAGGGTCTGTTCCACTCCGTGTCTCTAAATACATAAATACCCAGGGTCTGTTCCACTCCGTGTCTCTAAATACATAAATACCCAGGGCCTCTTCCACTCTGTGTCTGTAAATACATAAATATCGAGAGACTATTCCACTCTGCGTCTGTAAATACATAAACACCCAGCGTCTGTTGCACTTTTTGTCTCTAAATACATAAATACCCAGAGTCTGTTCCACTCTGTGTCTGTAAATACGTAAATACCCAGGGTCTGTTCCACTCTCTGTCTCAAAATACTTAAATACCCAGGGTCTGTTCCACTCTGTGTCTGTAAATACATAAATACCTAGGGTCTGTTCCACTCTGTGTCTGTAAATACTTAAATACCCAGGGTCTGTTCCACTCTGTGTCTCTGAATACATAAATACCCAGAGTCTGTTCCACTCTGTGTCTGTAAATACATAAATACCTGGGGTCTGTTCCACTCTGTGTCTCTGAATACATAAATACCCAAGGTCTGTTCTACTCTGTGTCTCTAAATACTTAAATACCCACGGTTTGTTCCACTCTGTGTCCCTAAATACATAAATACCCAGGGTCCGTTCCACTCTGTGTCTGTGAATTCATAAATACGCAGAGTCTGTTCCACTCAGTATCTCTAAATGCATAAATACCGAGGGTCTGTTGCACTCTGTGTTTGTAAATACATACATACCCAGGGTCTGTTCCACTCTGTGTCTGTAAATACATAAATATCCATGTTCTGTTCCACTCCGTGTCTCTAAATACATGAATACCCAGGGTCTGTTCCACTCCGTGTCTGTAAATACATAAATACCCAGGGTCTGTTCCACTCTGTGTCTCTAAATACATAAATATCCAGGGTCTGCTCCACTCAGTCTCCGTAAATAGATAAATACCCAGGGTCTGTTCCATCTGTGTTTGTAAATACATAAGTACCCAGGGTTTGTTCCACTCCATGTATATAAATACATAAATACCCAGGGTCTGTTCCTCACTGTGTCTGTACATACATAAATACCCAGGGCCTGTTCCACTCTGCATCTGTAAATACATAAATACCCAGGGTCTGTTCCACTCTGTGTCTGTAAATTCATAACTACCCACGGTCTGTTCCACTCTGTGTCTCTACATACATAAATACCAAGGTTCTGTTCCTCACTGTGTCTGTAAATACATAAATACCCGGGGTCTGTTCCACTCTGTGTCTAGAAATACATAAACACCGAGCGTCTGTTACACTCTTTGTCTCCAAATACAAAATCCCCAGGGTCCGTTCCCTTCTGTGTCTGTAAATACATAAATACCCAGGGTCTGTTCCACTCTGTGTCTGAAAATACATAAATACCCAGAATCTGTTCCACTCTGTTTCTGTAAATACAGAAATACCCAGGGTCTGTTCCACTCTGTGTCTCTAAATACATAAATACCCAGGGTCTGTTCCACTCTGTGTCTCTAAATACATAATTACCCAGGGTCTGTTCCACTCTGTTTCTGTAAATACAGAAATACCCAGGGTCCGTTCCACTCTGTGTCTCTAAATACATAAATACCCATAGTCTGTTCCACTCTGTGTCTCTAAATACATAAATACCCAGGGTCTGTTCCACTCTGTGTCTCTAAATACATAAATACTCATAGTCTGTTCCACTCTGTGTCTCTAAATACATAATTACCCAGGGCCTCTTCCACTCTGTGTCTTTAAATACATAAATATCGAGAGACTATTCCACTCTGCGTCTGTAAATACATACATACCCATGGTCTGTTCCACTCTGTGTCCCTAAATACATAAATAACCACGGTTTGTTCCACTCTGTGTCTCTAAATACATAAACACCCAGCGTCTGTTGCACTTTTTGTCTCTAAATTCATAAATACCCAGGGTCTGTTCCACTCTGTGTCTCTAAATACATAAATACCCAGGGTCTGTTCCACTCTCTGTCTCTAAATACATAAATACCCTGGGTCTGTTCGACTCTGCGTCTCTAACTACATAAATACCCAGGGTCTGTTCCACTCTGTGTCTCTAAATACATAAATACCCAGGGTGTTTTCCACTCTGTGTCTCTAAATACATAAATACCCTGGGTCTGTTCCACTCTGTGTCTGTAAATATGTAATTACCAAAAGCGCACCTGTCCCAAAATATAACGATGTGTCGCGTCGCGGCGACGCAGACCGCAACAACTGTGATTGGTCGGCCTGGTAGCATCACATTTCCTCCTACGCTGCAATAGCTTCCCATTGGGCGACTGAAGGGCAGGGAAGGAACTCTGGCTGCAATGCTTTCCATAAAGCTTTACAGACCTCCGAAATCATGGAGGACCCTGTGCTCGACGCCAGTTTGTAGCTGCTGCAGCCTGTTGACTTCCACCTGAAGCTAAACCTCAAATGGTGATTGCCAGTCACTGCGCGTACACTGATGCGATATTAATGGTTGGAGACGACGAACCAAATCGTCAAATCTGCCTGCCGACATCCGAAAGTATTTGAAATGCATTTCCTTGTCCATGTCTCTCAGTGGCCGGACAAGCACAGAAAATTCACCCTCCTTCAGTTTCAGTCGCCATTGTTTGAAGTTCGAGTTTCTTCGTGTTCAATTTCTTCAGAAACTCAACACAGTGGCATAGAAACCCCACCGCCAACTCGCGTTTTGGCGGTGAATTGTAGAACGATGCAGACACACCAACACACAGATACCAATGCTCACAACGGCGTAGCCAACTTGCGTAGGCTACGGCGTAAGCTAGTACACACAAGTATAAATCAGCCTTTAATGTTATTTAGATTAGATTATGAGGACACTCAGTTCTCATTTATTGTCATTTAGAAATGCATGCATTAAAAAATGATGCAATGTTCCTTCAGAATGATATCACAGAAACACAAGACAGACCAAGACTAAAACTGACAAAAACCACGTAATTATAACATATAGTTACAACTGTGCAAAGCAATACCGTAATTTGATAAAGAGCAGACCATGGGCACGGTAAAAAAAAGTCTCAAAGTCCCGATAGCCTCATCATCTCACGCAGATGGTAGAAGGGAGAAACTCTCCCTGCCATGAGCTTCCAGCGCCGCAAATTTGCCAATGCAGCTCCCTGGAAGCACCCGATCACAGCCAACTCTGAGTCCGTCCGACAACTTCGAGCCTCTGACCAGCCCTCCGACACCGAGCACCGAGCACCATCTCTGCCCAGCGCTTTGACCCCGGCCCTGGCTGCTGAGCAACAGGCAAAGCCGAGGATTTGGGGCCTTCCCTTTCAGAGATTCTCGATCGCACAGTAGCAGCGGCAGCGAAGCAGGCATTTCAGAAGTTTCACCCGATGTTCCTCCATGCTCTCACGTCTGCCTCCATCAAATCAGGATTGGGCACGGTACCCTACTTGACAGATAACAGACATCACCACCGGAGAGGCGGCGCGCACTGCCATCTTCTCCTCCCGTTCTCCGCTTTGCTAAGGCTCCGCGCTGCGAAGATGTCCCGGATACTACGTAGGCTGGTAAATCAAAAACACCCACGCACTAATCCCTCCGTACCTACACCACCTCCCCATCCCTCCACCTTCCTCACATCCATGTGCCTCTCCAAACGTCTGTTAATGTATTTGCCTCCACCACTACACCAGGCAGCGGATTCCAGGCATCCACCACTCTGAGTAAAAAATTGCCCCTCACATCCCCCTTGAACCTACCCCCTCTCACCTTCAATGTCCTCTGGTGTTAGACATTTCCACTCCGGGAAACAGATACTCCCTGCCCACTCTATCTATGCCTCTCATAATCTTGTAAACCTCTATCACATCTCTGCTCAGCTTCCAACTCTCCAGAGAAAACAACCCAAGTTTGTCCAGCCTCTCATGACAGCACATGCCCCCTAAACCAGGCAGCATCCCGGTAAACCTCTCCTGCCCCCTCCCCAAAGCCTCAACATCCTTCCTACAGTGGGGTGACCAGAACTGTCTGTAATACTCCAGATGTGGCCAGACCAGAGCTTTATAAAGTAGGAACATAACCCCTGACTTTTGAACTCAATGACTTGACTAATAGAAGCAGGCACTCCACAAGCCTTCTGAACTGCCCTATCGACCTGTGTAGACACTTTCAAGGAGGTATGAACTTGGATCCTAAGATCTCTCTGCTCAGCAACGCTGTAGAGGGTCTTGAGCTGGGCTTCTGGAGTGAGACTGGAGCGCGGCTCCTGGCTGTGATAACACTGTGTTTTATTGTTGAACTTAGCCATGCACAGGAGCCAGCCCTGGTTTCACGGACAGATCTCGAGGGAGGAGGCCCACCGGCTGATCATAGACGGGTGAGGAGAGGCAGCAACGGGCACCGACCGTTGGGTGGTGTGGTGGGGCCAGTCACTACACCGTGACATGGGGCTGGGGGGGAGGCAGCCCGCAAGGTAAGAGGCCACAATAACCTCGGCTGAGAAGGTCAGCTAGGTACAGAAGGAACGGGATTTAGTACAACACCCACACACTAATCCCTCCGTACCTATACCATCTCCCCATCCCTCCACCTTCCTCACATCCATGTGCCTGTCAAACGTCTCTTAATGTATTTGCCTCCACCACTACTCCAGGCAGCACATTCCAGACACCCACACTGTGAGTAAAAACTTGCCCCTCACATCCCCCTTGAATCTACCCCCCTCTTACCTTCAATGCCCTCTGGTGTTAGACATTGCAACCCTGTGAAACAGATACTCCCTGTCCACTCTATCTACGCCTCTCTTGTAATCCTGTGTCAGATCTCCCTCGGGCTCCGCCGGTCCAGAGAACCCAGTTTGCTCCAGCCTCTTGCCCTGCACCCTCTCCAAAGCCTCAGCGTCCTTCCCATAGTGGGGAGCGGGCGGGTGACAAGAACCGTGGGCGATACTCCAGATGCGGCCTGACCAGAGCTCGTTATGAAGCTGCAATCATCTCCAGTTTGCGTCGGCTGCTGAGCACAGTCAGAGTAGAAGGAGATTTATTCGCAAAGTACGCACGCAATACACACCCTGGGACTCGTCTTCTCCACAGACAGCCACAAAACAAAGAAACACCATGGAGCCCGTTCTAAGAGCGCGTGGCAAGAAAAAGAGAGCAAATCGAGCAAATGACAAAACCGGGGGAGTAACACACAGAATATTAAACATCAGACTGCAGAGATCTTGAAAGGGGCTAGAATAATCCAGTCTGTTCTCTGGTCGTCCATCACTGCCTGGTTTGGATCAGCTGCCAAACAAGACAAGAATAGACTCCAAAGAACCGTCAGGGCTGCGGAAAGGATTATTGGTGTGAAGGACTTATCTGCATCTAGAGTCAGGAAGCGAGAAAGCAGCATCATTGTAGACCCATCACTCCCTGGACATCACCTGTTCCAACCCCTTCCTTCTGGTAGGCACTTTAGATCACTGTATGTCAGGACAAATAGGTACAAAAACAGATTCTTTCCGTATGCCATCAGTCTTATGAACACTTGAATTTCAGTCTATTATAAACCAAGTCCACCTGTACATACACAGGTATACCTCATTGTATATACTTCACAATTATTTGCACTATTGTTTTGTTTGCTTTTAGATTCTGTACAGGGAAACCGGCATCAAATTCCCTGTATCTGTCCACATACTCGGCGATAATAAAGCATTCTGATTCTGAAGTGTCCATCTTAGTTCCATCCAGGTCAGTCTAGCGCTCGGCCCGATCAAAGCTTGCCCAAGACCCAAGACCCTTGCAGTTTCCTCCAGCAGAGAGGGAAGGGAGACCAGTCCAACGCAGGCAGCTGAACACCTGCTCTCGTCTTCTGGTCAGCCAGGAGGTCGTCAAGTCATGGGTCCGTGCTCTGCCGCTTAGGGCGCGCGCCCTCGCTCCCAACCGCGCCGAGCTCCCCAACCCCCACCCCACCCCCTCCCCCACCGGAGACGGCAGCATCGCCAGGCGCAGGCGGGCTCGTCTCACCGCGCGTGCCGGTGCCGGGCGCAAGGAATCTGGGTCTTCCCATTCCTGGGGCGGTTAGAGCCCCGCGTTACAGTCCAGGCGAAACCCTCCCCCGCCCTCTCCGGGTTCGATTCCCGCCAAAACTGCGTGGGTTTCCTCCGGGAGCTCCAGTTTCCTCCCACAGTCCAAAGAGGTCCCGGTCGGTCATCGTAAATTGTCCTGTGATCAGGCTGGGATTGGGTCGGGGGGGGGGAGGGGGTGGGGGGGGGGTTGTTTGCTGGGTGGCGCGGTTCGAAGGTCAGGAAGGTGTGTACTCCACACTGAGTCTCAATCATTAATAACATTACACTCGATTCGTAGATAATAAATAAAAATGATATTACGAGGGGTGATTGATAAGTTCGTGGCCGAAGGTAGAAGGCGTTAATTTTAACAAAACCTAGCGCATTTATTTTTCAACACAGTCCCCACACACTTAGTCCAGCGGTTGTGGAGCATACGGATCTTGGACCTCCAGAAAGTGTCCACAGCAGGGGGTGATTGATAAGTTTGTGGCTGAAGGTAGAAGGAGATGAGTTGTACAGCTCTCATTACATGCATATGCAGTTCAACTCCTTGAGTCATTATGCAGAAAGTTTGAAGTTAATAACTCATCTCCTTCTACCTTAGGCCATGAACTTATCAATCACCCCTGATGAGTTATTAACTGATGAGTTATTCACTTCAAACTTTCTGCATAATCACTGAAAGAGTTGAACTGCATGTGCATGTAACGAGAGCTGTATAACTTGTCTCCTTCTACCTTAGGCCATATAACAATATAACCATATAACAATTACAGCACGGAAACAGGCCATCTTGGCCCTTCTAGTCTGTGCCGAACTCTTACTCTCACCTAGTCCCACCGATCTGCACTCAGCCCATAACCCTCCATTCCTTTCCTGTCCATATATCTATCCAATTTAACTTTAAACGACAACATCGAACCTGCCTCAACCACTTCTGCTGGAAGCTCGTTCCACACAGCTACCGCTCTCTGAGTAAAGAAGTTCCCCCTCATGTTACCTCTAAACTTTTGCCCTTTAACTCTCAACTCATGTCCTCTTGTTTGAATCTTCCCCACTCTCAATGGAAAAAGCCTATCCACGTCAACTCTATCAATCCCCCTCATAATTTTAAACACCTCTATCAAGTCCCCCCCTCAACCTTCTACGCTCCAAAGAATAAAGACCTAACTTGTTCAACCCTTCTCTGTATTTTAGGTGATGAAACCCAGGCAACATTCTAGTAAATCTTCTCTGTACTCTCTCAATTTTGTTAACATCTTTCCTGTAATTCGGTGACCAAAACTGTACACAATACTCCAAGCTTGGCCTTACCAATGCCTTATACAATTTCAACATTACATCCCAACTCTTATACTCAATACTCTGATTTATAAAGGCCAGCATACCAAAAGCTTTCTTCACTACCCTATCCACATGAGATTCCACCTTCAGGAAACTATGCACCATTATTCCTAGATCCCTCTGTTCTACTGCATTCTTCAATGCCCTACCATTTACCAAAATGTAGCACCTCACATTTATCAGCATTAGACTCCATCTGCCATCTTTCAGTCCACTCTTCTAACTGGCCTAAATCTCTCTGCAAGCTTTGAAAACCTACTTCATTATCCACAACTCCACCTATCTTAGTATCATCTGCATACTTACTCATCCAATTTACCACCCCATCATTCAGATCATTAATGTATATGACAACATTGGACCCAGTACAGATCCCTGAGGCACACCACAAATCACTGTCCTCCAATCTGACAAACAGTTATCCACGACTACTCTCTAGTGTCTCCCATCCAGCCACTGCTGAATCCATTTTACTACTTCAATATTAATACCTAACGATTGAACCTTGCTGACCAACCCTCCATGTGGGACCTTGTCAAAGGCCTTACTGAAGTCCATATAGACAACATCCACCGCTTTACCCTCGTCAACTTTCCTAGTAACCTCTTAAAAAAATTCAGTAAGTTTTGTCAAACATGAACTTATCAATCACCCCTGCTGTGGACACTTTCTGCAGGTCCAAGATCCATGTGTTCCACGACTGCTGGACTAAGTGTGTAAATGTAGGAGGGGACTATGTTGAAAAATAAATGTGCTAGGGTTTGTAAAATTGACTCCTTCTACCATAGACCACGAACTTATTAATCATCCCTTGTATGACACAATAAATAAATTTAAAAAATAGCAAGTGAGTCACATAAAGAGAGCTGATCTTGGCCCCAGAGGTTAGAGTGATTTCAGTAACGTGGGATGGTGAGGAAACAGGGTAGGGAGATGGGGTTGTGGACGCTGGCCAACTCGAACACAGCCCAGCACTGCCAGAGAGGTCCCTTCACGACGGCGAGAGTGGAATCCATCGCAGCCACCGCTACCACACGTAAACAAGCCCACCGTCTGTTACCCAACAGTGCTTGTTTTATAGAGTGCCAGAGAGGGACGCTGTTGCCCGTGTCAGCAGCAGCTCAGGGAGGTTGGGGAACGCGGCCACGCCTGGGAGGACGCCGCGTTTGCTCGGCCGGCCTGACTTCCTTTCTGAATCACCCCCTCCGCCTTCAGTACGGCCCCAGACTCTGCCCACCGCTGGAAATGACCCTCTCATTCTCTCTGCCCCTTCCCACCTCTCACATGCGTTCTCTCTCTCTCTCTCAATCCCCCTCTCCCTTTCACTCTCTGTTCCCCTCTTCCTCCTTTCTTTTCCTCATTCTCTCTATTTCTAACACACTTTCTCACCTCTCCTCTCTCTCTTTCTTTGTCCCCCTCTCCCTCTCTCGCCTATCTCCCTCACTACCTCCCTCCCCTTCTCTCTTTCCCTCTTTCCCTCACTCTCCCCTCTTTCTCCCCTTTCCCTCTCTCTTACTGTCCTTCACTGCCTCTCTCTTCCCCTCTTTCCCTCTTCTTCATTCCCTCTCTCTTCTCTCTGCTCCCTCCCTCATTCTCTCTATTTCTGTCACTCTCCCTCTCTCCTTACTTTCTCTCTGTTTCTTTGTCCCTCTCCCTCTATCTCTGTCTCTCTTCCCCCTCTCTATCTCCCACTCTTTCTCTCACTCTCTCTTTTCCTTTTTTTCTCTCTCTGTCTGTCTCTCTCCCTCACTATTTCTTCCTCTCTCTCCCCCTTCTCTCTCTCTCCCTTTCTCACTTCCTCCTTTCCCTCCCTCTCCCTTTCTATCTCTATCACTCTATCTCTTTCTATCCCTCTCTCCCCTCACTCTTTCTCTCCATCTCCCTCTCTCACCCCTCCATCACTCTCCCTTTCTTTAACTCTCTCTCTCTGTCACTCACACAACACACAATCTCTACACACACACAGATATACACACGCACACGAACGTATGAACACACACATACTCACACAGCCACACAGAACACAAACATACACACAGACAGACACACACACTCACACACTCAGACACACAGACTCACACAAACACACACACACAAACCCACACACACAGAGAACACCACACACACACACACTCACACACACAGACACACACACAGAGAACACACTCACACAGACACACACGTTCTCACGCACACACACACAGCAGACACACACACAG
This sequence comes from Mobula birostris, assembly GCF_030028105.1. Taxonomy (NCBI): domain Eukaryota; kingdom Metazoa; phylum Chordata; class Chondrichthyes; order Myliobatiformes; family Myliobatidae; genus Mobula; species Mobula birostris. The sequence continues at coordinate 4,824,027 of NC_092402.1, forward strand.
ACACACACACACACACACACACAATAACACACACATGCACACACACAAAATACACACAAACACAGAATAACACACAGACATGCAAACACACACACAGACACACACACACACTCAGGCATACAGACTCACACACATGCAGAACACATTCACACACACACAGACACACACACACTCAGACACACAACTCACAAAAACACACACACAAACGCACACACATAGAACACACACACACACACACACACACACACACACACACACACACACACACTCAGGCACACAGATTCACACACACCCGCACACACAGACACACACATTGTCACACACACACACATTCACTCACACACATGCTCAGGCACACAGACACAGGCACGCACACACACATAGAGACACACACACAGACACACACAGACAGACATGCACACACACTCATGGCACACACACACAGACACAGACACTCACACATACTCACACACGCGCGCACACACACACACACACACACAGAGAACACACTCACACAGACACACACAATAACACACTCACACTCACACACACTGGCACACACACACACACACACACTCTGTCCTGCAGGAAAGTTCAGTACATATGAAACTACAGACTCAGCGAAACTGATTTATTATGTTAATATTCAATTATCTCTGACATTTCAATAGAAAACACCCACTAAACAGGTTCTAACACAAAATCGTTGGTAAGCAACTTTTCAAGGTGAATTCAGGATTAACTGCAAAGTCAGTGAGGGGATTTCACAGACCAGCCCTTCTCATAAAATAGTGACCTCAAAATTAATTGGTTTTAAAAGTCCAATCCAAACAACCCAGAGAATTATAAGACCATAAGACAATGGAGCAGAATTAGGCCATTCCACTCTGCCATTCCATCACGACTGATTTACTATCCCTCTCAACCCCATTCTCCTGCCTTCTCCCCGTAACCTTTGACACGCTGACTAATCAAGAACTGACCAGCCTCCGCTTTAAATACATGCAATGACTTGGCCTCCACGGCTTTGTGGAGCCAAGAATTCCAGAGGTCTGTAAGTTCCACCGTACAGAACTCTTTTGCCGAAATGGTTTGAACACCAGATCAGGGCATTGTGCGGTGGGGCAGCACTGTAGTGACATCAGTGGTAATCCAGACCAAGAGCAGAGTGAAGCGTGAGGGAGATCTGGAATCGAAATCCTCCTCTTGTCCATTTCAGCGGGCCATGCTGAGAGCGACCTGTTCTTGTCGTGGTGAACTCTGGCGGCGACTGGACCCAAGGGTGCAGAGGAACGCCAGGCTCCCGCGTCGAGACGGCAGCAAGCGTTTGTTCGTTGGATCTCCAGCAGAACCTCGGTGGGACGACCGAGCGACACTGCAAAGCGAACAATTCTCAATACTAACACCCAGCAGGGAGCTCTGAACTGGGGTCCACTTCAAATAGTCACAGAACGTGGAAAACCGGTGCCAGTCACTGTTAACTCGGCAAGGTTAAAGCACAAGGGCTTAACGATTCTAGTTGAGCCAATAATGTACAGCCACAGCTACTCCAGAAACCTAGAAGGCAATGCTGTATGGCTCACGGCAGGGGCCTGCAGGGTTCGTGACGATTCTTGCTGATAACACCCATGCACCATCAGGTTACAGGACATGTCACTCAGGGACTTAGGCTATATATTTATATACTTTGTGTGTCTGTATGTTTTCCTGCTGTCTTCTATGTGCCATGCGTGCTTTGTGCTGTGTATGACCATTGGTACTGCATTTTGTACCTTGATCCCGTTTGGCTGTATTCATGGGTATTCCCACGTGGTTGAATGACAATTAAATTTGAACTAGAACTCAGGAAGAGGGTGTAGTTCAACCTGACATCTTGCCTGTCACAGACAGCAGAGGAGCCGTGAGCTACACTGTGACGGTGCGTTTTCGGGCCGACTGAGCGACCTGGTGCCTTGCTGTCCCCGGAGGGAATTCAGTGAGGACCTGAGCCGAGTGTGCGGCCTGGAGGCTGAGAAACCTGGAGACAGGCTGCGGGGCTGGCGGTCGGCTCCGTTTCTCACCGGTTTCGCCGATTAAAGGTCGGCCGAGTTTGAAATCAACAAGGGACAGAGCGGAAGGCAAGGGGGCGTTCAGTGCCGTCTGCCCTGCCTTTGACCGGTCTCTCTATCTCTCTCTCACACTCTCTATCTCTCTCATTCTCGTTTGATGTTACCTGAGGAAGGTGCATTAGTGTGTGACCAGCAGTCTCTCTCTCTCTCTCTCTCTCTCTCTCTCACTCACTGCACCCAGAGCAAGGTGCCTGCATTTGACCAGCCTCTCCCTCCCTCTCGCTCACTGCTGCCGGGGTCCTGGGCCCCGGGCAAGGTTTGATCAACACCGTTTATGCATCAGACTCTGCAGCTCATGTTATGACGTGTTTCTGGTTTCTAGTCGCTCCTTTTTTAAAAAAAAATTGCTACTTTGTGCGATTTTGATCGGGGTGCACTGGTTGTGCAAGCTGCAGGCAACTGACGACACAATGCTAAACCCAGCTGAAACTGAACAGTCCTGGACGGTTTCAAGGACTCTGTGGTTTGACGTTTTACATCCTGTGTGATTTTCGCTAATTTTTTTCCTGTTTGCACGATTTGTTTTTTTTTTTTGCCTGTTGGATGTTTGACGTTTTCTTTGAACAGGTTCCATGGTGTTTCTTTGTTTCGTGGCTGTCTGTGGGAAGACTAATCTCAGGGGTGTATACTGCTTACATGCTTTAATAATAAATGTGTGTTGAATCTTTGAATCTCAGAGGTGTAGATGTCTGGCCCATCTAGTCCATGCAGAACAGCTTTTTCTGCCTTGACCTTCACGTGGACCACAGCCCTCCATACACCTCCCATCCACGTACTTCGCCAAATTTCTTTGCATGTTAAAAATGCCTCCACCACCACCGCCGGCAGCTCGTTCCACACTCTCTCCACCCTCTGAGCGAAGGAGTTTCCTCTCATGTTCCCCTTAAACATTTCACCTTTCACCCTTAAACCATGACCTCCGGTTCTAGTCTCACCCAACCTCAGTGGAAAAAGCCTGCTTGCATTTACCCCTATCTGTGCACCTCATAATTTTGTATACTTCTAGCAAATATGTCCTCATTCTCTTATGCTGCCGGAAATGAAGTCCTCACCCTATTTAACCTTTCCCTATAACGAGAGTCCTCGAGATCCGGCAACATCCTTGTAAATTTTTTCTTCCCTTCTTCAATCTTATTGACGTCTTTCCTGTAGTTTTGGGTGACCAAATCTGCACACAATACTCCAAATTAGGCCTCACCAATGTCTCATACAGCTTCAACATAACATCCCATCTCCTGTACTCAATACTTTGATCTATGAAGTCCAATGTGCCAAAAGCTTTCTTTACAACCCTACCTACCTGTGACACCACTTTCAACGAATTATGGACCTGTCTTCCCAGATCCCTTTGTTCTACCACACTCCCCAATGCCTGACCATTCACTGTGTTAGATCTACCCTAGTTGTTTCTACCAAACTGCAAAACCTCGCACTGGTCTGCATTAAGTTCCATCTGCCATTTTTCAACCCACTTTCCCCACTGCAAGCCATGATAGACTTCCTCACTGTCCACTTCATCCCCAGTCTTGGTGCCATCCACAAATTTGTTGGTCTACATTATCATCCAGATCGTTGATATACATGACAAACAACAACGGACCCAGCACTGATCCCTGCGGCACCCCACTAGTCACAGGCTTCCGGTCAGAGAGTCAACCATCTACTACCACTCACCGGCTGCTCCCACAATTCCTCTTGACCTCACCTACCACCCCACCAGCCTCCGCATCCAGCACATATCTCTCCGTAACTTCTGCCATCTCCAGTAGGATACCATCACCGAGCACATCTTTCCCTCCCCACCCCCAAATTTCTGCTTTCTGTGGGGATTTCTCCCTACTCGACTCCCTTGTCCATTCATCCCTCCCCACTAATCTCCCTCCTGGCACTTACCCTTGCAAGCAGAACAACTTCTACACCTGCCCCTGTACCTCCTCCCTTACTACCATCCGGGGTGTATGGGGTATCAGGGATGGGTAGCACCTCTGGTGGGGGAACACGTCGCGTCCTTTTCAAGACGGTTAGTCCACCTTTGGTCCCCACCTGGCACTCAGCTGTCACCTGTGGCTCCCCGTAGCTGTTTGCATGCGACAGCGGCCACACCCTGGGCAACGGCTTCGACAAGCCGGCCAAACCAGGTGAGGGTAGCCGACGGGTCTCAGACCCTCGGTGAGATAGGGAGTCGTCTATCCCAGCATGTGAAGACAGACTCCGGCGGATTGAGCGGACGAGACCAATGGAAGGTCCAACGGTCAAGAAGGCGGTCTCTGCAAGCGTCGTGGAACGTGTAGAGCAGGACAAGACACAGGAGACGTCCTGGTCATCCACTGCGCCTAGTCCCATCTCCAGCCATCTCGACTCTGTCTTGTCACTGGATCCAGATGGGAATTGGGAAGAGAGAGTGAGGCTGACGCTGCGGAACTCTCCCTCACTTAAATCCAAGTCACGCGCTAGTCTCGACACCATCAATAATGGTGTCAAGGTCCCCATCGACGTACGATGGACGAACAACAACAACCACTACCGTCCAGGGCCCTAAACAGTCCATCCAGGTGAGGCGACACCTCACCTGTGAGCCTGTTGGGGTCATACACTGTGTCCGGGTCTCCTGCGTGTCAGTGAGACCCGACAGAGTTACGGAAACTGCTTCGCCGAGAACCTACGCTCCATCCGCCAGAGCAAGCAGGATCTCCCAGTGGTCACCTGTTTTAATTCCACGTCCCATTTCCATTCCGACATGTCAGTCCACAGCCTCCCCTACTGTCGCGATGAAGCCACACTCCAGTTGGAGGAGCGACACCTTATATTGCATCTGGGTAGCCTCCAACCTGATGGCATGAACATCGATTTCTTGAACTTTATCAGCAAACTTGTATATTGAATTCGATGCTGCTGAGGGGAGGAGAAGATGGCGGCGTGACACAGCGCGCGTGGCCGCTCCAAATGATATCGTATCTGTGAAGTAGGGGCCGTGCACAATTCTGATTTGATGGAGACGGACGTTGAGAAGCACGGAGGAACATCTGGAGAAACTTCTGAAATGCCCGCTTCGCTGCCGCTGCTACTGTACGATCGAGAATCTCCGAAGGGGGAGGCCTCGAATCCTCGGCTTTGCCTGTTGCCTGTTGCTGGGACCGGGGTCGAAGCGCTTGGCAGAGATGGTGCTCGGTGCTCGGTGTCAGGGGCTCGAAGTTTTCGGACGGACTCAGAGTCGGACTGTGGTCGTGTGCTTCCAGGGTGCTGCATCGGCAAGTTTGCGGCGCTGGAGGTTCATGGCAGGGAGAGTTTCTCTTCCTTCTACCGTCTGCGTGAGATGATGGGACCTTCGAGAGACTTTGAGACTTTTTTTTACCGTGCCCATGGTCTGTTCTTTATCAAATTACGGTATTGCTTTGCACTGTTGTAACTATATGTTATAATTATGTAGTTTTTGTCAGTTTTTTTAGTCTTGGTTCGTCTTGTGTTTCTGTGATATCATTCCGGAGGAATAAATTGTATCATTTCTTAATGCATGCATTACTAAATGACAATAAAAGTGGACTGCAAGTCCTCATAATCTAATCTAATCTAATCTAATCCAGTAATGCACCCCCTCTTCACCATTCTCCATTCCTGTTTCCTTCTCTCATTTTACCTCCTTACCTGCCCATCGCCTCCTTCTGGGGCTCCTCCCCCCTTTCCTTTCTTCCATGGTCTTCTGCCCTCTCCTATCAGACTCCCCCTTCTCCAGCTCCGTATCTCTTCCACCAATCGACTTCCCAGCTCTTTACTTCACCCCCTTACGGACACCCCCTCCCCCCGGTTTCCCCGATCGCCGCCTTCACCTCCCCCCGCCCCCACCTTCTTACTCTGACTTCTCATTTCCTTTCTGCAGTGCTGCCGAAGGTTCTCGGCCTGGAACGCCGGGTGTTTGCTTTTCCCCCCGCAGGTGCTGCCTGGCCTGCTGAGATCCCCCAGCATCTTGTGCGTGCACGGCTGGGGCGTCACGTCAACATGGCTGAGGTTACCTTTGGAACAGTGCGGTCACGTTTGGCAGTTCTGCTGCAGGCAAGGCACCATTTTGCTGGAAAGAGCTCAGGAGAGATTTATGAGGGTGTTGCCGGGACTTGACAGCTGATTAGACACATTCTTTAGGTGTTAGAACGAAGGTGCGTGCACGTGGCCAAGTGGTTAAGGCATTGGACTAGCAACCTGAAGGTCGCTAGTTCGAGCCCAGGCTGAGGGAACGTGTTGTGTCCTTGAGCAAGGCACTTAACCACACATTGCTCTGTGACGACACCGGTGCCAAGCTGTATGGGTCCTAATGCCCTTCCCTTGGACAACATCGGTGTCGTGGAGAGGGGAGACTTGCAGCATGGGCAACTGCCGGTCTTCCATACAACCTTGCCCAGGCCTGTGCCCTAGAGAGTGAAGACTTTCCAGGTGCAGACCCATGGTCTCGCAAGACTAATGGATGCCTTTAGAGCATAGGAGTGCGAAATCACAAAGGCTGTAGAAGGCGCGAATGTGTGCGTGGAAACATCCTACAAAAGGTGGTGGATAGAGCCCAGTCCATCTCAGGGAAAGCCCTCCCCACCATTGAGCAGATCTACAAGGAGCTGAGGCCTCTGTCGGTCTAGGACAACCCTGGATGTTGCGTCTCAGCTGTCTACGTGATACGCGAGCCTGGGCAGCACGATACAGAGAGCGGACAGTTGTCCGTGTAGCGGGCTCTGCCTCTCCAGGCAGCCGATGGACCCAAAGGAACGGCAGAGACCGATACAGTTTGTCACCAGGAGTTGCCAGTCAGCGTTGAACTCAACACAGGACTGCCTCAGGGACTTCAACTCTGGATTTTCCCCTCAGGGTTCACTCCCGAAGCCATGAGTGGGTGTAGACGCAAGGCACCGGGAGGTTTGAGATCAGAGTTTTCCTTCTCCTAGATGAGCTGCCAACCGTGGCTGATGAGCCCCGTCTGCCGGAGCGACTGGTTTTAAGGCGCCGGTGACCCACCTTTGCCCCTTCTCCTGTCAGTAGACACGGTTCCACTGGGTTTAGTAGCTAAAACACACGTGAAGGCTGGGAGCTGGACTTGGTTGTCAGAAGCTGTTTGAGGCGCACGCCGTTGGGAGCATTTAATAGGCAGTGGGAGCTTGTCCCCACTCCCACCCCCGGATATAAAACCCTTAAGGGACCAATAAGGAGAACAGCCACAAGAAATCCACATCCATCATCAAGGATGCCATCAGCCAGGATATGGTCCTCTTCCTGATGTACGGAAGCCTCAGGCCCCACACCACCAGGTTCAGGAACAGTTAATATCCCTCAACCATCAGGAAGGAGGTACAGGAGCCTCAGGACCCACACCACCAGGTTCAGGAACAGTTATTACCCCTCAACCATCAGGAAGGAGGTACAGGAGCCTCAGGACCCACACCACCAGGTTCAGGAACAGTTATTACCCCTCAACCATCAGGAAGGAGGTACAGGAGCCTCAGGACTCACATCACCAGGTTCAGGAACAGTTATTACCCCTCAACCATCAGGAAGGAGGTACAGGAGCCTCAGGACCCACGCCACCAGGATCAGGGGCAGTTATTACCCCTCAACCATCAGGAAGGAGGTACAGGAGCCTCAGGACTCACACCACCAGGTTCAGGGACAGTTATTGCCCCTCAATCATCAGGAAGGAGGTACAGGAGCCTCAGGACCCACACGACCAGGTTCAGGAGCAGTTATTACCCCTCAACCATCAGGAAGGAGGTACAGGAGCCTCAGGACCCACACCGCCAGGTTCAGGGACAGTTATGAACTCTCAACCATCAGGAAGGAGGTACAGGAGCCTCAGGACCCACACCACCACGTTCAGGGAACAGTTATTACCCCCTCAACCATCAGAAAGGAGGTACAGGAGCCTCAGGACCCACACCACCAGGTTCAGGAACAGTTATTACCCCTCAACCATCAGGAAGGAGGTACAGGAGCCTCAGGACCCACACCACCAGGTTCAGGAGCAGTTATTACCCCTCAACCATCAGGAAGGAGGTACAGGAGCCTCAGGACCCACACCACCAGGTTCAGGAATAGTTATTACCCCTCAACCATCAGGAAGGAGGTACAGGAGCCTCAGGACCCACACCACCAAGTTCAGGAACAGTTATTACCCCTCAACCATCAGGAAGGAGGTACAGGAGCCTCAGGACCCACACCACCAGGTTCAGGAACAGTTATTACCCCTCAACCATCAGGAAACATAGAAACATAGAAAATAGGTGCAGGAGTAGGCCATTCGGCCCTTCGAGCCTGCACCGCCATTTATTATGATCATGGCTGATCATCCAACTCAGAACCCTGCACCAGCCTTCCCTCCATACCCCCTGATCCCCGTCGCCACAAGGGCCATATCTAACTCACTCTTAAATATAGCCAATGTACTGGCCTCAACTGTTTTCTGTGGCAGAGAATTCCACAGATTCACCACTCTCTGTGTGAAGAAGTTTTTCCTCATCTCAGTCCTAATAGGCTTCCCCTCTATCCTCAAACTGTGACCCCTCGTTCTGGACTTCCCCAACATCTTCCTTCATCTAGTCTGTCCAATCCCTTTAGGATTTTATAGGTTTCAATCAGATCCCCCCTCAATCTTCTAAATTCCAACGAGTACAAGCCTAGTTCATCCAGCCTTTCTTCATATGAAAGTCCTGCCATCCCAGGAATCAATCTGGTGAACCTTCTTTGTACTCCCTCTATGGCAAGGATGTCTTTCCTCAGATTAGGGGACCAAAACTGCACACAATACTCCAGGTGTGGTCTCACCAAGGCCTTGTACAACTGCAGTAGTACCTCCCTGCTCCTGTACTCGAATCCTCTTGCTATGAATGCCAGCATACCATTCGCCTTTTTCACCGCCTGCTGTACCTGCATGCCCACTTTCAATGACTGGTGTATAATGACACCCAGGTCTCGTTGCACCTCCCCTTTTCCTAATCGGCCACCATTCAGATAATAATCTGTTTTCCTATTTTTGCCACCAAAGTGGATAACTTCACATTTATCCACATTAAATTGCATCTGCCATGAATTTGTCCACTCACCCAACCTATCCAAGTCACCCTGCATCCTCTTAGCATCCTCCTCACAGCTAACATTGCTGCCCAGCTTCGTGTCATCCGCAAACTTGGAGATGCTGCATTTAATTCCCTCATCCAAGTCATTAATATATATTGTAAACAACTGGGGTCCCAGCACTGAACCTTGCGGTACCCCACTAGTCACTGCCTGCCATTCTGAAAAGGTCACGTTTATTCCCACTCTTTGCTTCCTGTCTGCTAACCAATTCTCTATCCACATCAATAGCTTACCCCCAATACCGTGTGCTTTAAGTTTGCACACTAATCTCCTGTGTGGTACCTTGTCAAAAGCCATTCGAAAATCCAAATATACCACATCCACTGGTTCTCCCCTATCCACTCTACTAGTTACATCCTCAAAAAAGGTACAAGGAAGGGGGTACAGGAGCCTCAGGACCCACACCGCCAGTATCAGGGACAGTTATGACCCCTCAACCATCAGGAAAGAGGTACAGGAGCCTCAGGACCCACACCACCAGGTTCAGGAGCAGTTATTACCCCTCAACCATCAGGAAGGAGGTACAGGAGGTGGGGGGAGGGGTAGTGGTGTGTATTTATCTGCTTTGCTGGTGAGACAATCTCAGGGTCTGGGCCTACTCTGTTGGTGGTTGCAGGAGTTGACTCTGGGACTGCAGGAAGTGATTCCGACAGCTCTGGACACCGTTCTTCGCCAACAATTGACCCTGCTCTCCTCAAATGATGGATGTGTTGCTTCTAGCTGACAGCAGACACGGATTCTTGTGTAGGAAGGCGGTCCGGTTCTGTCCTTGACCTCTCTGAGGCTTGATCACCTCAGCGGTCCAAGAGTGAAACACCGGACGCTTGCCCCCGATTCGTCTCAGCTGTTCGTCCCGGCTCCTCCATCTGCAGATCGAAACTGGACACCAGCGGCTGACGATCGGTAATGAGGGCAAGCTCTCTCCTGTACCAGTACCGGTAGAGACGTTTTACACCCCAAACCCACCTCGACGCTCCTCCGTCGATCCGCGTGTAAATTTTCCCTGCAGCAGTACAGGACCGTGATGCAAGGACTATGGGGTTTGCATAGTCACTCGTTAGATGTGAGATGGCTGCCCCTGCACCATAAGACGAGGCATCACAGGCAAGCTTCACTGGAGCGTAACGTGTGAGTACAGTGTCCAACGTCATCATTTCCTTCGTCTTTTGGGAAGCCACGTCACACTGCCTGGTCCATTCCCGATCTGCAGTGATGAGTTCAAGGGGTGGAGCACAGTAGCCAGGTTTGGCAGGAGACTCTTGTAGTAACTGACAAATCCTTGGCTTTTCTCCATCAGGTCCTGTCTAAGTTTAGAGAAAATAAGAAGTCTGATGTTTGATACATCTTTTAAATTTGAAGAAACCTGGAGACCTTTTATTCGGTATTTTCATATGGTTTGATTTATTGCTCTCCCAGTTACTCTCTCAAAACTTTGAATTTGATCAGAAAGTTCTTCTTTTTTCTTACTTCACTCTCAATATGGGCTGCCCAGTTCGCCTTCCTTTTTATAAATTTTTTTTTTGTTTTTGTTTATAGAGAATAGTGTTTTTTTTTCCTATATATAAAATTATAAAAGTTTCTTTATCTTTTTTCTTTTTTTATGAAATAATGAGTATTTAATTTTTTATTATACACTATTAGATTAATACCATATGTGATCTTGATTATGTTTATTTTTACCTTTTATATGTATTGTTATCGATATAGAAATCTGAGATAATCCTCCTCTTGTTTTCGTATATATGTACTTTTAAAAGAATTAATAAAAGGATTGAGAAAGCAAAGCAAATCCTAAAGAGGACCACAGCCATGATATATATTTTGGCCTTGGGCCATCGACCGCAGCTCGAATTTTTTCAGCACACCTACATAATTCTTGCGCCTCAGTGGTGTGACCACGGTAAGTGATGCTCGGCTTAAAGAATTCACTCTTGTCACGACACGCTCTGAACCCATCACTTCCTAATCTTTTTAATACTGCCTTGAGATCTTGGAGATGTTCCTCGTCATCTTTACCAGTAACAATGAGGTCATCCTTACCGGTAGCAATGATTTCATCCTTACCGGTGACACTGAGGCCTGGCAGCCTTACAGCATCCGATGCTCAGCTTTCTGCCAGAGCGAAGGTGAAGGTGCTACTCCAAAAATCAAAGTTCAAAGGAAATTTATCATCAAAGCACAACCCTGAGATTCATTTTCTTGTGGGCAGACTCAGCAAATCAGTAGGATAGAAACTATAGCGGGATCGATGAAAGATCAACCAGGGTGCAGAAGGCAACAAACTGTGCAAATGCAAATATAAATAAATAGCAATAGATAAATGCAAATATAAATAAATAAATGCAAATATAAATAAATAACAAGAACATGAGATGATGAGGTAAAGAGCAGGTCAAATTTGAAGACAGAATGTAACATTAATGGTAAGACTCTTGGCAACGCGGAGGATCTGAGAGATCTTGGGGTCTGTGTCCATTGGACGCTTAAAGCTGCTGCGCAGGTTGACAATGTCGTTAAGAAGGCGTACGACCTTCATCAACCGTGGGACTGAGTTCAAGAGGCTCGAGAAGTTGGTCAAAGTTTTGGATGCCATGCTGGATCTCCACGGGCTCCGAAGAAAGTCGAGGAGCTGTTATGCTTTCCTCGTAATTGCACTTACGTGCTGGGCCTCTGAAATAGTATCACATAGGAATTTTAATCTATTAACCCTTTCCACCTCTGATCATCTGATGAGGACTGGCACTTGGACCTCTGGTTTCCCTCTCCTGAAGTCCATCATCAGTTTCCTTGCCTTGCTGGCACTGAGTGAGAAGATGTTGCCATGACAGCCAAATTCATGATTCCCCTCCCACAGAAACCATAGAAAAACTACAGCACAGAAACAGGCCTTTTGGCCCTTCTTGGCTGTGCCGAACCATTTTCTGCCTAGTCCCACTGACCTGCACACGGACCATATCCCTCCATACACCTCCCATCCATGTATCTGTCCAATGTACTCTTAAATGTTAAAAAAGAACCCGCATTTACCACCTCGCCTGGCAGCTCATTCCAGACTCCCACCACTCTCTGTGTGAAGAAGCCCCCCTGTAATGTTCCCTTTAAACTTCTCCCCCCTCACCCTTAACCCATGTCCTCTGGTTTTTTTCTCCCCTTCCCTCAGTGGAAAAAGCCTGCTATCTATACCCATCATAATTTTATATACCTCTATCAAATCTCCCCTCATTCTTCTACGCTCCAGGGAATAAAGTCCTAACCTATTCAACCTTTCTCTGTAACTGAGTTTCTCAAGTCCCGGCAACATCCTTGTAAACCTTCTCTGCACTCTGTCAACCTTATTTATATCCTTCCTGTAATTTGGTGACCAAAACTGAGCACAATACTCCAGATTCGGCCTCACCAATGCCTTATACAACATCATCATAACATTCCCATGAGCTGATTCATCACCACCTTTGATCCAGCCCACCACAGAGGTGTCATCAGCAAACTTAAAATATGGCGTTGGAGCTGTGCTTAGCCTCACAGTCATGGGTGTAAAGTGAGTAGAACAGGGGGCTGAGCACACAGTCGTGTTGTGCTCTTGTGTTCATGGAGTTGGTGGAGGAGACGTCGTTGCCAGTCTGAACTGACTGGGATCCACAAGTGAGGAAATTCAGGATCCAAGGAGGTACTGAGGCCAAGGTCTTGTAACTTATTGATTAGTTTTGAGGAAGCGATGGTATTGAATGCTGAGCTGTGGTTGATAACGTGACAGGCTGTAGGGTTTCACTGATAATGCAATGGTTTCTCTGTAGCAGCAATGTTTGGGTTATGGCGAGAGATAATGGGGTTTGGAATGCTGTTGTTCTTTCTTGTGAGTCTGGAAGAGAGATTTTCACCGTGTTTTGCCGGGGGAGAGATGAGGAGAGAAGACGCGAATGGAGAGGGTCAGTAGACCGCCGGACGGGGTGGACTCGAAGCGAGGGTCCGAAGGGCAGCGATGATCAGAGGAGGTCGACGGTGGACGATCGACTTATCTGTGAGCTCCAGCTTTGCGCGACAGACTGTTTCATAAGAATGGGCCCTTTTTCTTTCTTTTTGTTTTCTTTACTAACCATATAGTCAAAGTAAGAATTATAAAGCTTAATCATTTAATCACATATTGTGTACTGTTTGATATTTTGGGGTACTCATTTGTAACAGGGGACACATCACGCAGCATCCACCCAAATGAGATTTCTTAAGTTTGGCAGGGCTGGGGGCCATCACCCCACTCTATTAAGCCGCTAGCTGAAGCGAGAATTACAGCAAGGAACATCCTGATGTCTGCATCTTTGCTGTCCAGATGTTCCAGGGTTGAATGAAGATTAGATTACGAGGACACGCAGTCCTCTTTTATTGTCATTTAGTAATGCATGCATTAAGAAATGATACAATATTTCCTTCGGTGTGATATCACAAAACACAGGACAGACCAAGACTGAAAAAACTGACAAAAACCACATAATTATAACATATAGTTACAACAGTGCAACAATACCATAACTTGATGAAGAACAGAACAGTAAAAACGTTCAAAGTCGCTCGAATGTCCCACATCTCACGCAGACGGGAGAAGGAAGAAAACTCTCCCTGCCATGCCCGACCACAGTCCGACTCTGAGTCGTCCCAAAACTTCGAGCCCTCCGACACCGAGTACCCAGCACCATCTCTATCCGAACGATTCGACCTCAGCCTCGGTCGCCAGCAGCAGGCAAAGTCGGGGATTTTGGGGCCTTCCCTCCGGAAGATTCCCAATCGCTCAGTAACAGCGGCAGCGAACCGGGCGTTTCAGAAATTTCTCCAGATGTTCCCCTGTGCTTTCACGTCTGCCTCCATCAAATCAGAATTGTCCACGGCCCCTATTTAACGGATATGATATCATTTTCACTGGAGAGCTGCGCGCGCGCGTCGCACTGCCATCTTGTCCTCCCGCCAGAACAGCCAGGGAGATGGCATCTACTGTGAACTTGTTGCTCCAGTAGGTGAATCAGAGTGGATCCAAGTCACCTGTCTGGCGGGAGCTGATATACTTCATCCCCAGCCTCTCGAAACTTTTCATCGCTGTGGATGTGAGTGATAGTCATCGAGGCAGGTCACCACGTCCTTCCTGGGCACCGGCACGATTGAAGCCTGCTTGAAGCAGGTGGTCGTCCTCAGACAGGCGAAGTGAGAGACTAAAGATCTCAGTGTACACACCAGCCAGTCGGTCAGCACAGGTCTTTAGTATATGGCCAGGTACTGTGTCCGGTCCAAATGATTTCCAGGGATTCACCTCCCTGAAGGCAGCCCGCACGCCAGCTGGGGGACGTGGGGGCGCTGGCGATGGCTTCCTCCACGTTCTGACAGTCAAAGCGAGGGTGGAAGGCAGTGGGCCCACCTGGAGACAAAGCCCTGCTGTCTCCCGAGTCACCTAATTTAACTTCGAAGAGGAGGCGGTAACGTTGAAGCCCTGCCCACAGCTGTTCGGAACCCCTCGTTGGCTCAGCTTCGCTCCACGGTCTCCACCTCGCCCGCGAGGCAGTTCTCCAGAGAACCTGTGCCCCCTGGCAGTTTTCTTGGTCGCCAGACCCGAACGCCTCTGATCTGGCCCTCAGCAGGTTTCGTGTCTCCTGGTTCCTCCAGGGCTTCTGGTTGGGGGAGGAAGACTCCGACTGATTTAGTGGGGGACACGCTTATCTACAGCTGTTTTAATAAAGTCCGTTACAACCATGGTGCATTCATTAAAAACAAGCCCCTATAGCGATAGAACCCTTTGTGAGTGTTTATGGTGAGAAACATTTTTTTTAGATTAGATTATGAGGACACGCAGTCCTCTTTTATTGTCATTTAGTAATGTATGCATTAAGAAATGGTACAATTTGTTCCTCCAGAATGATATCACAGAAACACAAGACAAACCAAGACTAAAAATACTGACAAAAACCACACAATTATAACACATAGTTACAACAGTGCAAAGCAATACCGTAATTTGATGAAGAACAGACCATGGGCATGGTAAAAAGTCTCAAAGTCTCTTGAAAGTCCCATCATCTCACACAGACGGTAGAAGGAAGAGAAACTCTTCCTGCCATGAGCTTCCAGTGCCGCAAACTTGCCGATGCAGCTCCCTGGAAGCACCCGACCACAGTCCGACTCCGAGTCCGTCCGAAAACTTCGAGCCTCTGACCAGCTCTCCGACACCAAGCACCGAGCACCATCTCTGCCGAGCACTTCGACCTCGGCCCCGGCAACAGGCAACAGGCAAAGCCGAGGATTTGGGGCCTTCGCCTCCAGAGATTCTCGATCGCACAGTAGCAGCAGCAGCGAAGCAGGCACTTCAGGAGTTTCTCCAGATGTTCCTCCGTGCTCTAATGGCTGACTCCATCAAATCAGGACTGTGCACGGCATCCTAGTTCACAAATACGCTATCAATTCGGAGTGGCCGCATGCGCTGCGTCGCGCCGCCATCTTCTCCTCCCTCCATTTCGGAACTTTTCTTCCATCTCCATCTGTAGGTAGGCCTCAGCCAAGTCCACTTTGCTAAAGTGTTTTTCTCCAGGAAAGTTTGCAAAGATATCCTCTATCCCGGACAGAGGGTATTGATCTACTTTCAGTACTGGGTTGAGGGTGACCTTAAAGTCACCACAGATCCTGACAGACCCATTCTTCTTGGCTACTGGGGCCAATGGTGTTGCCCATGGGCTCCACTCAAACCTGGAAAAGTCCTCTCAGGCTGCAGTCTAGCTCATGGGCTGCTTCATCATGGATGGTATAAGGAACTGGGCGGGCTTTGCAAAACTTGGGTTTGGCATTTTCATTTAACGCTATTTTACCCTTAACATTTGAGTCTTCCAACGCTGAGGCATCATCCAGTACCTTTCTTAATTCGCTTTCAGTTGACTCTCTTGCAGGGGATGTGGCGGGCAAGTGGTGGATGGATGGCCAAGTCAAGTTTTAGTTGTCTCAACCCATCATGACCCCATAGTGTTGGCCCTCCCACTTGTAGTGTCAAGGACACCTACAAGGAGCGATGCATCAGAAAGGCAGCATCCATCATTAAGGACCCCCACCACCCAGGACGTGCCCTCTTCTCATTGCTACCATCAGGGAGGAGGTACAGGAGCCTGAAGGCACACACTCAATGATTCAGGAACAGCTTCTTCCCCTCTGCCATCAGGGAGGAGGTACAGGAGCCCGAAGACACACACTCAACGATTCAGGAACAGCTTCTTCCCCTCCGCCGTCAGGAAGGAGGTACAGGAGCCTGAAGACACACACTCAGCGACTCAGGAACAGCTTCTTCCCCTCCGCCGTCAGGGAGGAGGTACAGGAGCCTGAAGGCACAAACTCAGCGACTCAGGAACAGCTCAGGAACAGCTTCTTCCCCTCCACCATCAGGGAGGAGGTACAGGAGCCTGAAGGCACACACTCAGCGATTCAGGAACAGCTTCTTCCCCTCTGCCATCAGGGAGGAGGTACAGGAGCCTGAAGACACACACTCAACGATTCAGGAACAGCTTCTTCCCCTCTGCCATCAGGGAGGAGGTACAGGAGCCTGAAGACACACACTCAGCGATTCAGGAACAGCTTCTTCCCCTCCGCCGTCAGGAAGGAGGTACAGGAGCCTGAAGACACACACTCAGCGACTCAGGAACAGCTCCTTCCCCTCCGCCATCAGGAAGGAGGTACAGGAGCCTGAAGACACACACTCAGCGATTCAGGAACAGCTTCTTCCCCTCTGCCATCAGGGAGGAGGTACAGGAGCCTGAAGACACACACTCCACGATTCAGGAACAGCTTCTTCCCCTCTGCCATCAGGGAGGAGGTACAGGAGCCTGAAGACACACACTCAACGATTCAGGAACAGCTTCTTCCACTCTGCCATCAGGGAGGAGGTACAGGAGCCTGAAGACACACACTCAACGATTCAGGAACAGCTCCTTCCCCTCTGCCATCAGGGAGGAGGTTCAGGAGCCTGAAGACACACACTCGACGATTCAGGAACAGCTCCTTCCCCTCCGCCATCCAATTTCTGAATCGACATTGAACCCGTGAACACTACCTCACTACTTCATAATTTTAAAAAATTGTGTTGCTTATTTAATTCACCAATTTCATATATATGTACTTACTGCAATTCATTTTTTTTAATTTTTATGAACTGCAATGTACTGCTGTCGCAAAGACAACAAATTTCACCACACGTGCCGTGAGATTGAGCCTGATTCTGACTCTGATCGTTAGAAATACAAGTTGTCTGACCACAGTCTCCTGCCCCAATTAAGCAGCACAGCGTCCCAAATAGACGAAGGGGAATCCCGACTATTCTCTCGGAAAGTGTTTGCTCTTTAAGGGTTGTCCCAAATAAGCCTCTGCCCTGGTTAACCGATGGCCCAATTAACGGCTGGAATCCACCGTACATTTACTTTGAAATCTGGTTGCATAGGCTTTAGCAGAAGGGTTTGGGGTCAAGTGCTGGAGGGCGTAGATTTAAGGTGAGAGGTGAGAGGTTAACGAGGAACCTTGCAAGCACTACAGTGCTGTTGAAAAAACAACTCCATGGCATCTTAAAAGTTTCCTCCCCCGGGCAATGTCTCTGATCAACCATTCTCGTTAGACCTCCACTCCCCTCTGTTACCCGCGCCTCGTGGAAGGTTGACAGCTGATTCGATAGAGGCACGCAAAATTATGAGGGGTATAGATAGGGTAAATGCAAGCAGGCTTTTCCCACTGTGGGGGTTGTTGGGTGGGACTACAACCAGAGGTCGTGGGTTAAGGGTGAAGGGTGAGGGGTTTAAGGGGCAACATGAGGGGGAACTCCTTCACCCGCAGGGGCGGTGAGAGGGCGGAACGAGCTGTCCAGCACAAGAGGTGCATGCGAGGTTGACTTCAATGTTTAAGAGAAGTTTGGATGGGTACCTGGTGGGAGGGCGGTGGTCCTGGTAACAGGTCGACAGGAGTAGGCAGTTTAAATAGTTTCGGCATGGACTAGGTGGGCCGAAGGGCCTGTTCTTGAGCTGTACTTCTCTGTGACTCTAACAATGCACTGTAAAAACTTTAAACCATTTTTATAATTGGATCAGATTGTGAGAACACTCAGTCCTCTTTTATTGTCATTTAGAAATGCATACATGCATTAAGAAATGATACAATGTTCCTCCAGAGTAATATCACAGAAAACAGGACATACCAAAGACTAACACTGACAGAACCATATAATTATAACATATAATTACAGCAGTGCAAAGCAATACCATAATTTGATGAAGAACAGACCATGGGCACAGTAAAAAAAAGTCTCAAAGTCCCCGAGTCGATCGACTCCTGAGTCCCCGATAGCAGGCGGCAAAAGAGAGAAACTCCCTGCCATAAACCTCCAGGCACCGTCAACTTGCCGATGCCTTGGAAGCAGCCGACCACAGCCGACACTGAGTCCATTCGCCTGAAAACTTCGAGCCTCCGACCGGCCCCTCTGATACAGCCTCCCGAGCACCTTCGACCTCTCCCCGGCCGCTGAAACACGCAAAGCCAAGGATTTCGGGGCCTTCTGCTCCGGAGATTCCGGTTACCACACGGTAGCAGCGGCAGCGAAGTGGGCATTTCAGAAGTTTCTCCAGATGTTCCTCCTGTACTCTCACATCCGTCTCCATCAAATCAGAATTTTGCACAGTCCCCTACTTGACAGATAACAGGCTGTTCACATTGCAAGTACACCCTGGTATTTATGTACATTACATTCCATATCTGCACCTCAATCCCTAACTTTATTTTTTTTATATAATTTAATTTTATAATTGTTGAACATTGTTATTGTTTTGTTGTTGCATGTCGCACCCTGACCGACCCACCACTCCAAATTCCTCATTCCTGAGCGTATAATGGGTGGATAAAATTGATCCTTAATGCTTGATAAGTGGCAATTGGCCGTCGTATCCAGCGACGGCCAGAGTCCTGTGCGGGAAGAGCTTTTGAACTGGGGCAGTTGATCTTGGGTTATTTATTTTGAAATGGAATTTGGTAAAAAAGGTTATCCTACCTGCCGTTAACCCACGGTCTGCAGCCAGAAGCTGTGTACAAGAAGGGCCAGAGTCGCCTCGACTTCCTGAGGAGACTGAGGTTCTTTGGACTGTGCAGGCCTCTCCTTCACATATTCTACCAGTCTGTTGTTGCCAGTGTGGCAGTGTGCTGGGGCAATGGCATCAACGCGGGTGATGCCAACAGGCTCAATAAACTGATTAGAGAGGCTGGCTCTGTTATAGGAGTCAAACCGGACACACTGGAGGCTGTGCTAGAACAAAGGACCCCACGGAAAATCCTGGCCATTTTGGACAATGTTTCTCACCCTCTGCGTGCCACCTTGGCTGAACAGAAGAGCACTTTTATTCATAGACTGAGACAACAGCGCTGCATGTGCTGCAACACACAGCTCGAATCACATCATCAAGTTCGCCGACGACACGACCGTGCTGGGTCTCATCAGCAAGAACGATGAGTCAGTATACAGAGAGGAGGTGCAGCGGCTAACGGACTGGTGCAGAGCCAACAACCTGTCTCTGAATGTGAACAAAACAAAAGAGATGGTTGTTGACTTCAGGAGGATACAGAACGACCACTCTCCACTGAACATCGACGACTCCTTTGTAGAGATCGTTAAGAGCACCAAATTTCTTGGTGTTCACCTGGCAGAGAATCTCACCCGGTCCCTCAACACCAGCTCCATAGCAAACAAAGACCAGCAGCATCTCTACTTTCTGCGAAGGCTGAGCAAAGTCCATCTCCCACTCCCCATCCTCACCACATTCTACAGAGGTTGTATTGAGAGCATCCTGAGCAGCTGCATCACTGCCTGGTTCGGAAATTGCACCATCTCGGATCACAAGACCCTGCAGCGGATAGTGAGGTCAGCTGAGAAGATCATCGGGGTCTCTCTTCCCACCATCACAGACATTTACACCACACGCTGCATCCGCAAAGCAAACAGCATTATGAAGGACTCCACACACCCCTCATACAAACTCTTCTCCCTCCTGCCATCTGGAAAAAGGCACCGAAGCATTCGGGCTCTCACAACCAGACTATGTAACAGTTTCTTCCCCCACGCTATCAGACTCCTCAATACCCAGAGCCTGGACTGACACCAACCTGCTGCCCTCTACTGTGCCTATTGTCTTGTTTATTATTTATTGTAATGCCTGCACTGTTTTGTGCACTTTATGCAGCCCTGGGTAGGTCTGTAGTCTAGTGTAGTTTTTGTGTTGTTTTATGTAGTTCAGTGTAGTTTTTGTATTGTTCATGTAGCACCATGGCCCTGAAAAACTTTGTCTCGTTTTTACTGTGTACTGTACCAGCAGTTATGATCGAAATGACAATAAAAAGTGACTGACTTGACTTGGTGAGGTCATTTTTACCCTCGGGCATTAGGCTCGATAATGAGTCAACCTGTAACCAGGGAAGTGACGACCCATATAACCATATAACAATTACAGCATGGAAACAGGCCATCTCGGCCCTTCTAGTCCGTGCCGAACTCTTACTCTCACCTAGTCCCACTGACCTGCACTCAGCCAATAACCCTCCATTCCTTTCCTGTCCATATATCTATCCAATTTAACTTTAAATGACAACATCGAACCTGTCTCAACCACTTCTGCTGGAAGCTCGTTCCACACAGCTACCACTCTCTGAGTAAAGAAGTTCCCCCTCATGTTACCCTTAAACTTTTGCCCTTTAACTCTCAACTCATGTCCTCTTGTTTGAATCTCCCCCACTCTTAGTGGAAAAAGCCTATCCACGTCAACTCTATCAATCTCCCTCATAATTTTAAACACCTCAACCTTCTACGCTCCAAAGAATAAAGACCTAACTTGTTCAGCCTTTCTCTGTAACTTAGGAGATGAAACCCAGGCAACATTTTAGTAAATCTCCTCTGTGCTCTCTCAATTTTGTTGACATCTTTCCTATAATTCGGTGACCAGAACTGTACACAATACTCCAAATTTGGCCTTACCAATGCCTTGTACAATTTCAACATTACATCCCAGCTCCTATACTCAATGCTCTGATTAATAAAGGCCAGCATACCAAAACCCCCTCCTGTTAGACTGTTTGAGATAACTTATTTAATTCTTTCTTACTTCTCTCCTAACACTTGTGTATCTGTGCACATGTAAAGCTACTGCGACACTGTAATTTCTTTTGGGAATCAATGAAGTATCTATCTATGTACCTGTACAGAGCTGTGTACTGAGTAGAACTATCCAATCACCTGTGCGACAATCCGTAGAGTTATATACAAGCAACACACATCAAGGTTGCTTGTGAATGCAGCAGGCCAGGCAGCATCTCTAGGAAGAGGTACAGTCGACGTTTCGAGCCGAGACCCTTCGTCCACATCAAAGTTGCTGGTGAACGCAGCAGGCCAGGCAGCATCTCTAGGAAGAGGTACAGTCGACGTTTCGGGCTGAGACCCTTTGTCAGGACTAGCTGAAGGAGGAGCTAGTAAGAGATTTGAAAGTGGGAAGAGGAGGGGGAGATCCGAAATGATAGGAGAAGACAGGAGGGGGAGGGATGGAGCCAAGCGCTGGACAGGTGATTGGCAAAAGGGATATGAGAGGATCATGGGACAGGAGGTCCGGGGAGAACCCAGGGGGTGGGGGAACCAGAGGATGGGCAAGGGGTATAGTCAGAGGGACAGAGGGAGAAAAAGGAGAGAGAGAGAAAGAATGTGTGTATAAAAATAAATAACGGATGGGGTATGAGGTGGAGGTGGGTCATTAGCGGAAGTTTGAGAAGTCAATGTTCATGCCATCAGGTGCCACCATACAAATGGTGTTGGTTGTTCATTGTGTCCGGCGCTGACGGTGAGACGTGAGCGGGAGAGTTTTTAAAGTGGGGAAGTTCCACTCTCTCGACCTCGGAAGTCCGGGTCCAGTGGTCTGAGTAGTGGTCACAAACTGGGCTCTTCCCTTGTTGCGGTGGAAGACCGTGATGCCTTCCGTACCTTGTCGTGCCCTTCGCAGTCCGCGGAGCGTCGCAGAGCCGCCTTTACGGCTGTTGGGCCTCACTGTAGATCTCGTCCGCCCGGTCCGCCAGAACCGACCTCACACGTGCTGGGACCGGCACGTCCCTGTCTCACCGGGGTATGTGGCTACCCTCACCTGGTTTGCCCCGCCTGTCGGAGCGGAGTACCGCGTCCCGTGCGAACGGTGAGAGCTGAGCGTCCGGTGGGGCCGAAGGTGAACGGGCTGCCCCCGGAATGGACACGGACAAGCCCCTCCCTCCACACCTCCGACACTCTCCATGTGAGCAGTAACCTTTTCTCATGCGGAACGTTTCGCCAGGAGTTAAGGGCATCGAAAGCAGATAGGAAAGGAGGGCGGTTACGTGGATAGGTAAGGTTTAGAGGGATACGCATCAAGCTCAGGAAAACGCAAATAACCTCAGGTGGGGATTTTGGTCAGCCCGGCCCAGTTAGACCGAGTGGGGAGTTTGGGGGAGAAATAGGTGTGGTGAGGCAGGGAGGGAAAGGCGAGGGGAAGGCAAGTTGGACGCCGGACTAAGGAGAGGGGATGGGGCGAGCACGGAGGAGGAGGATGGTTGTGCTTCAGTGAGAGAGAAGGAAAGTGTTTGGAGAGGGAGGGAGTGAGTGGGGAGGAGGGGAAGGGGAGTGAGGCAGAGGGATGAAGTTGGCAGGGGATTGAGGGGAGAGGGAGGAGGGCTGAGGAGCGAAGCTGAGGGAGGGGATTGAGGGGAGAGGGAGGAGGGCTGAGGAGCGAGGCTGAGGGAGGGGATTGAGGAGGGAGGTGTTGAAGAGGGAGCTGATGGATGAATTGAGGGAGGCTGAAGGAGTGGTTGAGAAGGGAGGATGAGGAATGGGTTTGAGGAGGGTCATTGAGGGAGGGGATTAAAGAGGGAGTCTAAGAGAGAGGATTGAGGAGGGAGGCTGGGGGAAGTGTTGAGGAGGGTTGTTGAGGGAGGGGTTGAGGCGGGAGTCTAAGAGAGGGGATTGAGGAGGAAGGCTGAGAGAAAGTTTGAGGAGGGATGTTGAGGGAGGGGTTGAGGAGGGAGGGGATTAAGGAGGGAGGCTGAGAGAAGGGTTGAGGAGGGATGTTGAGGGATGGGTTGATAAGGAAGGCTGAGGGAAGGAATTGAGGTGGAAGGCTGAGGGGATCGAGGAATGAGGCTGTGAGGGATAGAGTGGATTGATGAGGGAGGAATTGAGGAAGGAGGCTGAGGGAAGAGGGAGGCTGAGGGAGGAATGTTGATGAGGGGGCTAAGGGAGGGATTGAGGAGCAAAACTGAGGAGGTTCTGAGGAGGAATGAGGGATGAGAAGGAGGCTGAGAGAAGAGACTGAGGAGGGAGTTTGAGTGAGTGAGGGAGGAGGGAAGAGATTGAGGAGGCAGGCTAAGGAAGGTTGGGGCAGAGGTTGAGGAGGAATACTGAGGGAGGGATTGAGGAGGGAGGCTGAGGGAGGAGGGTTGGGGAGGGAGGCTGAGGAAGGATGGTTGAGGAGTGAGGCCAAGGAAGGAATTGAGAAGGGAGACAGAAGCAGGGGTTTGTGTATGGAGGCTAGGGGAGGAGATGAGGGGTCAGGCTGAGGGAAAGTGATTAAGAAGGGAGGCTGAGGAGGGATTGAGGAAGGAGGCTGTGGGAGGTTGAGGAGAGGGTGAGGGGAGTTGAGGAGGGAGGTTGAGAGAGGAATTGAGTGAGGGTGAGCCTGAGGGAGGAGGGTTGAGGATGGAGGCTAAGGAAAAGGGATTAAGAAGGGATGCTGAGGGAGGAGGTCAAGGAGAGAGTGAGGGGAGTTGAGGAGGGAGAATGAGGGATGAGGTGTCTAGGAGGGATATTGAGGCTGCTGAAACAGAGGAATCCATGTGGTACCCACACCTGTTAGGAATAAACACTCCCCAGCTGTATTTACAGGCAATGCTCCAGTGTCTCCTCACTGGGGTCTGCAGAGTTCAGTCCAACCCACACCAAGCCCGAGGGGTTCGCAGATGATGCTGATCCCTCGAATCATGGCTCTGTCAGAAAGGATGGAAATCTCTCGGCCCCGCCAGCTCCGAAGATTGAGAAACGGAATTAACCTTCTGTCCTCTGGACGCTCACTCAGATTCCCTCTT
Organism: Mobula birostris; assembly: GCF_030028105.1. Classification (NCBI taxonomy): domain Eukaryota; kingdom Metazoa; phylum Chordata; class Chondrichthyes; order Myliobatiformes; family Myliobatidae; genus Mobula; species Mobula birostris. Next base: position 4,848,365 of record NC_092402.1, read on the forward strand.
CCTGCAGATGCTGCCTGGTTCACCGGTAATGAAAGGGTTAACGCAGTGTGAGGAGCATTCGGGCCTGTACTCGCTGGAGTTTAGAAGGATGAAGGTCAGGGGAGATCACATTGAAACCTATTGGAAATTGGAAGCCCTCGATGGAGTGGATGTGGAGAGGATGTTTCCTATAGTGGGCGAGTCTAGGACCAGAGGGCACAGATAGAGTGGATGTGGAGAGGATGTTTCCTATAGTGGGGGGAGTCTAGGACCAGAGGACACAGATAGAGTGGATGTGGAGAGGATGTTTCCTATAGTGGGGGAGTCTAGGACCAGAGGGCACAGATAGAGTGGATGTGGAGAGGATGTTTCCAATAGTGGGGGAGTCTAGGACCAGAGGGCACAGATAGAGTGGCTGTGGAGAGGATGTTTCCTATAGTGGGGGAGTCTAGGACCAGAGGACACAGATAGAGTGGATGTGGAGAGGATGTTTCCAATAGTGGGGGAGTCTAGGACCAGAGGACACAGATAGAGTGGATGTGGAGAGGATGTTTCCTGTCGTGGGGGAGTCTAGGACCAGAGGACACAGATAGAGTGGATGTGGAGAGGACGTTTCCTATAGTGGGGGAGTCTAGGATCAGAGGACACAGATAGAGTGGATGTAGAGGGAATGTTTCCTAGAGGTGGATAGTTTCTTGATTAGTCGGGGTGTCAAAGGTTACGGGGAGAAGGCAGGAAAATGGGGTTTAGAGGGATAGTAAATCAGCCATGATGGACTGGGGGAGCAGACTCGATGGGCTGAATGGCCTGATCTGCTCCTGTGTCGTATGGAGAATCTCTGGTATCCTCAGTCTTTATTACAGACATGCTCTCGATATTTATTGTCTTTATTTTGTTCTTTTTTCTGTTTGCATTTTGTTGCCGTTTGCCCACTGCTTGTTTGTCTGTCTCACTGTGTGCATTTTCACCATGTCCCTTCGTTTTTACCGTGAATGCCAACGAGGAAGTGAATCTCTGTGCTGTAGACCGTGATATATATGCACTTTGATAATAAATTTCCTGTTTGAACTTTGTGCAGTAGTAGATGGTTCCCACCACTCACTTTATCCATCTCATGCTCTCGATATTTATTGCTTATTTATTCATTATTATTATTATTTCTTTCTCTTTGTATTTGCACTGCTTGTTGTCTTCTGTGCTCCCGTTGAACGCCCAAGGTGGAGCGGTCTTTTATTGATTCTCTTATGGTTACTATTCCATTCTGGATTTATTCATTACGCCAGGCTGCTCAAAGTGCCAGCCGCTTTGATCACAGAGTTACCTTGAACTTTGATCTGAAGTTTCCCAGTTCTTTGCACGCTCATGAATTCGCCTTGGGACTGAGGGAGTGAGGATGATTCAACATCTCCTGTGGCCGGGACGTCCTGAGGGGAGCTTCGAGACCGTTACCACACCCTCCGGCTGTGGAATGGTGACAATTTATCACTCCTCAAACACGCGCTTTCCCATCTTAACAAACCCCAGAGCCCGGCAGAAACATCAATCTGCCGTAGGAAAGCAACCTTCTTCATCAAGGACCCCCTCGACATTTTCATATGATGTAATTTGACCTTTCCGAATCCTTCTTATTAACTTAAAATATATGAGGAGTGGAGTTGACGACATTAATGAATGTGTTTGATTTACGATTTTGGTCCAGCCTTGTTTTGTTCCGTTTGCTTTCTTTTTGGGTTTAGTAGTTAGTTTTATTTTTTGGTTTTGTTTGGGGGGGTGGTTTTCTTAGCATTATTCATTTCTTTTTTCTCTATGATTAACTATATTAAGAGTTTGCAAGTCTATTACACCTGTATTATCTGAAGTCTTTTTTTTTGTACATGTTTTATCAACAATAAGATGATTCCAATCTCTCTGTATCAATATTGTTATTCTGTTTATAATTTTGGAAAATTAATAAAAAGATTTTAAAAGGAAAGAAAGGACTCCCACCGTGGTCTACTGGTTCGACACGCGTTCTACCAGTCTGTTGTCCCCAGTGTGGCGGTGTGCTGGGGCAATGGCATCAACGCGGGTGATGCCAACAGGCTCAATAGACTGATTAGAAAGGCTGGCTCTGTTATAGGAGTCAAACTGGACACACTGGGGGCTGTGGTAGAGCAGAGGACCCCACGGAAAATCCTGGTGATTCCGGACAATGTTTCTCACCCTCTGCATGCCTCCTTGGCTGAACAGAAGAGCACTTTTAGTAATAGACTGAGACAACAGCGCTGTCCCAAAGAAGTCATTCTTACCCTCGGCCATTAGGCTCTATAATGAGTCAACCTGTAGCCAGGGAAGTGATGACCCCCCCCCCCCCGCCCCGTCTTCCTGCTAGACTGTTTGAGGCAACTTTTTTTTTATTCTTTCTTACTTCTCTTCTAATATTTGTATATCTGTGCACTTGAAATGCTACTGGGAAACTGTGAATTTCATTTGGGATCAATAAAGTATCTAAGTAAGCTTTATTTTCACTGCTGCCATCAGGAAGGAGATACAGGAGCCTCAGGACCCACACCACCAGATTCAAGAACAGTTATTACCCTCAACCATCAGGAAGGAGGTACAGGAGCCTCAGGACCCACACCACCAGATTCAAGAACAGTTATTAACCCTCAACCATCAGGAAGGAGGTACAGGAGCCTCAGGACCCACACCACCAGGTTCAGGAACAGTTATTACCCTCAACCATCAGGAAGGAGGTACAGGAGCCTCAGGACCCACACCACCAGGTTCAGGAACAGTTATTACCCCTCAACCATCAGGAAGGAGGTACAGGAGCCTCAGGACCCACACCACCAGGTTCAGGAACAGTTATTACTCCTCAACCATCAGGAAGGAGGTACAGGAGCCTCAGGACCCACACCACCAGGTTCAGGAACAGTAATTACCCCTCAACCATCAGGAAGGAGGTACAGGAGCCTCAGGACCCACACCACCAGGTTCAGGAACAGTTATTACCCTCAACCATTGCACTCTTGAACCAGAGGGGATAACCTCACACTGAACTCATTCCACAACCTATGGATTCATTTTCAAAGCCTCTTACTTCTTATGTTCTTTATATTATTTATTAATATTTTTGGTAATCGCATGGTTTCTGATTTGGTTTGCACCTTGGTTGTCCGGCCTTGTGTGGGGTTTTTCATTGATTCTGTTGTGTTTCTTGGCATTTACTGTGAATGCCCGCAAGAGAATGTATCTCAGGCTTACGTATGGTGATCTACGTGAAGAATGAGCGAGCTCCCTGTCAGTCAGGGTCGACCATGGATGTTGCACCTCATCTGTCTAGATACGCAAGCCAGGGCGGTACGATGTGGAGAGCGAGCTGTTGCCCGTGTAGCGGGCTCCCCCTCTCCACGCAGCTGATGAACCCAGAGGAACGGCAGAGACCCGATACAGTTTGGCACCAGGAGTTGCCAGTCAGCGTTGAACTCAACATTGGGACTCCGGCTCCGGATTTTTCCCTCGGGGTTCACTCCCGAAGCCGTCCCCGTGAGTGGGTACAGCCGCAAGGCAGCGGGAGGTTTGAGATCAGAGTTTTCCTTCTCCCAGATGAGCTGCCAACCGCGACTGACGAGCCCCGTCTGCCCGGAGCGACTGGTTTTAAGGTGCCGGTAACCCGCCTTTGCCCCTTCTCCTGTCAGTGGACACGGTTCCGCCGGGCTTAGTAGCTAAACCACACGTGAAGACCGGGAGCTGGACTTGGCAGTCAGAGGCTGTTTGAGACACAGACCACTGGGAGCGTTTAATAGGTAGTGGGAGCTTGTCCCCACTCCCACCCCCGGCTCTGACAACCGTGAGGAACCATATATGCAATTTATTTCAACCTTGCTGAAGTGAGAGGATATTCTCAGAGTTATATTAAGTAATCACAATAAACCATACAAACAATACGTTTTTATTCAGTAATTTAACACTATCTGCAAATATATGTTCCACATCTCAACAACAGTGATTTCTCCTTCAATAAGACATTACAGTATAATATTAATATAGAATTTACATTCATTTTTTAATACTTTTTGCAAGCATATGCACAAGGAAAAGCATGGTTAGAATTTGAATGCTTCCTCTGTCGTTAGTGTCCCAGAGATTCTGAAACTGTCAGTTAAAATTCTCAGGAAAATCTCACTCAGCCCCAGATGCTCCGAGGACAGACCGTGGTGGCCCCTCGTCCCTACCTCTCTCCCATCAGACTCTCTCCTCTCCAGCCCCTTTGACTTCTCCCAGCCGCTCACTTCAGCGCCCCTCTCCCTCCCAAGCTGGCTTCACCTATCACCTTCCCAGCTTGTCCTCCTTCCCATCCCACCCCAGCCCACCCGTCCCGGTGAAGGGTCTCGGCTGTCGACTCCTCCCGCGCGTCTGCCGGAAAGTTCCGGGAACCGGTTCCAGGCCGCGGGGCTCACCGAATGCATCTCACCCCTGGAGGGATCACTATTGAGCCAAGGTGGTCATTTGTCCGAATAACTCGCGCCAATGGATAGTTTGAACTTGAATTGCAGCGGTGGGGGGGGGGGCAATATCCTAGCAGGAAGGCTTGCTTGTGCTGAACGACCAGGGGGAGAGAGGGGGTTAAACTAGACTTGCAGGAGGGGTGGGAACCATGGTGCCAGAACAGATAGTGGAGTGTCTGTGGAGGCAGACGTTCAGCCTACATTCAAAGTCAGGCATCGTAAAATTGAGTGCTGTGGGACTAATGTTCTTATTCGATTAGATTAGATTCAACTTTATCGTCATTGTGCCGAGTACAGATACAAAGCCAATGAAATGCAGTTAGCATCTGACCAGAAATGCAAAGAATAGTGTTATTGACAAAATAACTGCGAATAAAAAAGTGCTACAGCACACAAATATAAAAGTACTGAGACAGTACAATATGGGTTTTATCAAGGTTTTCAAAGCTTGCAGAGAGATTTAGCACAGTTAGAAGAGTGGGCTGAAAGATGGCAGATGGAGTTCAATGCTGAAAAATGTGAGGTGCTACATTTTGGTAGAACTAATCAAAATAGGACATACATGGTAAATGGTAGGGCATTGAAGAATGCTTTAGAACAGAGGGATCTAGGAATAATGGTGCATAGTTCCCTGAAGATGGAATCTCATGTGGTTAGGGTGGTGAAGAGAGCTTTTGGTTTGCTGGCCTTTATTAATCAGAGCATTGAGTATAGGAGTTGGGATGTAATGTTGAAATTGTACAAGGCATTGGTAAGGCCAAATTTGGAGTATTGTGTACAGTTCTGGTCACCGAATTATAGGAAAGATGTCAATAAAATTGAGAGGGTACAGAGGAGGTTTACTAAAATGTTGCCTGGGTTTCATCTCCTAAGTTACAGAGAAAGGTTGAACAAGTTGTGTCTTTATTCTTTGGAGTGTAGAAGGTTGAGGGGGGACTTGATAGAGGTGTTTAAAATTATGAGGGGGATTGATAGAGTTGACATGGATAGGCTTTTTCCATTGAGATTGGGGGGAGATTCAAACAAGAGGACATGAGTTGAGAGTTAAAGGGCAAAAGTTTAGGGGTAACATGAGGGGGAACTTCTTTACTCAGAGAGTGGTAGCTGTGTGGAACGAGCTTCCAGCAGAAGTGGTTGAGGCAGGTTCGATGTTGTCATTTAAAGTTAAATTGGACAGCTATATGGACAGGAAAGGAATGGAGGGTTATGGATCAAGTGCAGGTTGGTGGGACTAGGTGAGAGTAAGAGTTTGGCATGGACTAGAGGGGCCGAGATGGCCTGTTTCCGTGCTGTAATTGTTATATGGTTGTGATGGTAGGTGATTTTAAGCTTTCCACATATTGACTGGGACTGCCAAACTGTAAAAGGGCTGGAAGGGGCAGAGTCTGTCAAATATGTTCAGGAAAGTTTCATTAATCAGTACACAGAAGTCCCAACCAGAGAGTGTGTGATACTCGATCTGCTATTAGGGAATGAGACAGGGCAGGTGACAGAAGTTTGTGTAGGGAGAACACTTCGCATACAGTGATCACAATGACGTTAGTTTCAAAGTCATTATTGGAAAAGGATAGGCCTGGTCCTCAGGTAAAGACTCTAAATTGGAGGAAGGCCAGTTTTGATGGTATCAGAAAGGATCTGGCAAGTGTGGATCGGGACGGGCTGTTTTCTGGTGAAGGTGTACTTGGTAAGTGGGAGGCCCCCAGAGGTGAAGTTTTGAGGGTACAAAGCTTGAGTGTGTGCCCATCAGATTAAATGGTGAAGATAACAGGTTCGGGGAACCCTGGTTTTCAGGTGATGGTTAGGAGGTGCAGAGCAGGCGTTGACAGCTAGGCACAAATGAGGTACTCGAAGAGAACAAGGAATGCAAGAGAACAGGGGGGCTGAAAGAAGTTGTGAGGTGGCTCTAGCGGAGAAGCTGAAGGAGAATGGCAAGAGCTTCTACAGAGGTCGGGTGAGACTACAACTGGAGGTCGTGGGTCCAGGGTTAAAGGTGAAATATTTAAAGGAAACACGAGGCAGATTGTTCATTCTTCACTCTGAGGGTGGTGAGTGTGTGGAACGAGCTAGCGGCAGATCACAACGTTAAAAGAGAAAAGTTTGGATAGGTACATGGATTGGGTGTGTGTGTGTGGTTCTGTGATAGTGCCCTGCACCAGGACTCTCTGCAAAAGTTTCTGCCCATTTAGTGTTCAATATCTGACACTTCTTTGTATGGCGTGCTGGGAGTCACAACTCCTCGATAAAGTATTTCACATCCGGAGTGTTGTGAACAGCTCTGGTCGTCCCCTCCCACTATAGGAAGGACGTTGAGGCTTTGGAGAGGGTGCAGAAGAGGTTCACCAGGATACTGCCTGGTTTAGAGGGCGTGTGCTATCACTAGAGGCTGGACAAACTTGGGTTGTTTTCTCTGGAGTGTCGGAGACCGAGAGGAGATCTGATAGAGGTTGACAAGATGATGAGAGGCGTAGACAGAGTGGGCAGACAGTATCTGGTTCCCAGGGTTGAAATGTCTAACACCAAAGGGCATGCACTGAAGGTGACGTGAGGGGGGAGGGGGGCAAGTTTTTAAAAAAATTAAACACAGAGAGTAGCGGATGTCTAGAATGCACTGCCTGGGGAGCTGGTAGAGGCAGAAGCTTTAGCAGACTTTTGAGGGATGTTTAGATAGGCACATGAGTGTGACGAAATGGAAGGGTAGGGACACTGTGTAGGCAGAAGGGATTAGTTGAGTTGCCCATAGTTTAGTTGGGCACCACACTGTGAGCCGAAGGACCTGTTCCCTGTGCTGAACTGTTGGATGTTCATGTTGGGTCCAACCCCCCCCGGGCGCTGATTTGGCTCTGCATTTGTCTTGCTGTCTGTCACAGGCTCGCACATCCTACAGCAGAGAATCCAGCCTTCAAACGGCCTAAGAAACCGTACGGCACTTTCAAAATGTTTTTTTTTTCCCCAGGAGTACGTGCACTGTGACTATTTAGAAGGGAAGCCAAACGAAGTCACATTATTTCACAGTTAATTTTAAGGTGACGTTAACTTTGTATAAAAGGAAGTTCCAGCTGTGCGGCAACGAAGGCTACGTGCGCGGGAGCATTTCGGCCATTGCGCGGCAGCTTGGCGGGAACAGTGACTGCCGACGTTCGGCGAAAGTTTGGTGGTAACTTCATAGCGGCAAGGGGTTCTGCAGATGCAACACACAACAAAATGATGGAGGAACTCAGCAGACCAGGCAGCATCTGTAGAAATGAATTAAACAGTCCACATTTCGGGCCGGGAGCCTTCGTCACGACTGGAAAGGAAGGGGGCAGTTGCGGGGGGGGGGGTGTGGGGGAAGGGAGGAGGGCAAACTAGAAAGTGATAGGTCAGGCCAAGTGGTTGGGGGAGGAGTGTTAAAGTAGGAAGCTGGGAGGTGATAAGTGGAAGAGGTAAATGGCTGTAGAAGGAAGAATCTGATTGGACTATTGGAAAAAGGACAGGAGTCATCCCAGGGGGAGGTGGGAGACAGGTCAGGAGGGAAGATGCCAGAATAAAATGATGGGGGGGTGAGGTGGGGGGAATGGAAAGGAGGACTAGATACCAGGTGATGGGTGAAGCCGGGTGGGTGGGAAAGGTAAAGGGCTGGGGAGGAAGGAATCTGATAAGAGAGGAGAGTGAGGAGGGGCACCTAGGGGAGGCGATAGGCAGGTGAGGAGAAGAGGCAAGAGGCCAGAGTGGGCAATAGAAGAGGAGGGAAGGGTGGGGGAAAGAGGAAAAAGTACTGGAAGGAGAAATTGATGTTCATGCCATCAGATTGCAGACAGAATATGGTCTTGGTCTTGGACCTACACGGTCCGTTTGAACTACAAGGTGCGTCAGGGGAGTCAGGGCACAGATCAGGTCGGGGTGTAGCTGAATGGTGTCATCCCATGGGGCTGTAACTCTTGGCCGAAATGCCTTCAGGGCCAGGGATGAGGAGAGGGGCGAGGGGTCCCTCATAATCACAGCTGTGTGTTTCCCCCGCTGAGCGCCAGATCTGGGCTCCAGCGTCAACGAGGACCCAGTGTCATGCAGGGAGAGGACAAACATACATATACACACACACACACACACACAGAGACTGAGACACACACAGAAAGACACACAGACACACAGACTCAGACACAGACATACTCAGACACACAGGGACAGACAGACACACACACAGAGGGACAGACAGACAGACACACACACCCACAGACCGAGACACTCACACACACACACACACACACTCAGACACAGAGACAGACATAGACACAGAGACACACATGCTCAGACACACACAGGGACAGACAGAAGCACGCGCGCACGCACACACACACAGGGACAGACACAGGGACAATGCTGGAGGAACTCAGCAGGTCAGGCAGGAATCAAGATCATTTAATGTCATCTTTGTGTCGGGAAGAACTAAATAATTGTTACTTTGGCTCCGACGCAGCACAAAACAAAACCCAAACAAACAAACACAATAATAATAATAAAAACACAATAAATATAAACACATAATCTAGTTTACACACATCGATGAAAATCATCTATTGACAGGAACGAGGAATTGACATTTCGGGATGAGACCTTTCATCGGGATTGGACAGGAAGTGGGGGGGGGGGGGGGAGAAGATAGATGCCAGAATAAAACAGCGGGGGGAGGACGACAAGCTAGAAGCTGACAGGTGAAGCCAGATGGGTAGGGAAGTTGGGGGGGGGGGTGGAATTTGAAGTGAGGAGCTGGTTGGTGATGGGTGGAAGAGGTAAAGAGTTGGAGAAGAAGGAATCTGACACGAGAGGAGAGTGGACCGTGGGAGAAAGGGAAGGAGGAGGAACGCCGGGGGAGGAGACGAGAAGAGGGAAGACACTGGATTAAAAAAGCTGGGAAGGAGGACTAGCTGGAAGGTGAAGCCAGGGGGGGTGGGAAAGGTAGAAGACTGGAGAAGAAGGAATCTGATAGGAGAGGAGAGTGGACCGTGGGAGAAAGGGAAGGAGGATGGACGCCGGGGGAGGAGACGAGAAGAGGGAAGACACTGGATTAAAAAAGCTGGGAAGGAGGGGAAGGAGGACTAGCTGGAAGGTGAAGCCAGGGGGGTGGGAAAGGTAGAGGGCTGGAGATGAAGGAATCTGACAGGAGAGGAGAGTGGACCGTGGGAGAAAGGGAAGGCGGGGCACCAGGGGGAGGTGACGGGCAGGTGAGGAGACGAGGTAAGAGGCCCGTATTTAGAACGGAAGAGGGAAGGGAGTGGAGGAGGAGGTTACATTCAGTACTGGTCGCCGTTATGCGGAGTATATATCTGAAGCTCTCTGAGGCCTTGCATTGAATCTGCTGATTAGGTACTTTTAACAGATTCTTTGCCTTTATCTCCTCGGAAGGCGCTCACCGTGGTCGGTTAGGGTTCCCGGCCACAGTCCCGAGCACGTTAAGTCCCACTGGCGGCCTATTCCACTTGGGGGGCAGGGGCGGCAGCTCACCCTGCGTGTCAGTGCCCACCCAAGCCCTTGGCGCCCGGACCCTGGTCACCTCCATTTTCCGAATTCACTTGCCCCAGGCCGTCCGTCTTTGCATGCACCTTGGTTTATGGAGAAATGTGATAAATATCGAGAGAGGGGGAGAGAGGGGCGCAGGCGCCCGTCGGACACCGGGAAGGACGCCGCATTAGTCCTCTGGCGGGGCGAGCACGGCCGTGGGCAGCTTGCCTTACGACTTGAGGGAGGGAATGCTGCTGGACTTGCGCATCACCAGCCGTAGCTCGATGTCGGGGAGGGCGCCCCGCTTGCCGGGGGAGGTCCCTTCGTCGGCCACTGCCAGGTGCAGGTCGAAGCGGAGCGAGGCCGATTTCTTGCGGAGGTGGGGGTTGTCTTTGAAGAAGGAGCACTCCCATCCTTTGATCAGCTCGTCCATCTTCTCCGTCCTGGAAAGAGCAGAAAGACCGGTGAGTTCCCAAAACATCACTGCGGGCCACTCCAGACTGAGACCTGATTCCCCACTGCAGTTCTGACTGCAACAGAGGGAAGGTGAGGGGGGAGGAGGGGAGTGTAACGGGGAGACCTCAGAGGAGTGGTGGAGGGCGGTGAGGAGTCCATTGGAACTGGAGGGAGGGAGCAGGCCAGGTGGGTAACTTTATATAAAACAAAATTCCAGCTGCGTGGCAACGAAGGCTATGTGCGCGGGAGCATTTTGGTCATTGTGCGGTCGTGCACCCGCGCAACTAGGCAGGGATGGTGACCGCCGATGCTCACTAAAAGTTCGGTAGTGACTTCATAACGGCAAAGGGTTCTGCAGATGCTGGAAATCTTAGAGCAACGCACACAAAACGCTGGAGCAACCCAGCGGGTCAGGCCGCCCCTGACAGCGAGAAACAGGAAATGGTCTGGGCGCAGGACCTCAAAAACTGAGAAGGACAGGTTTGGGAGGGAGAGGTGGGGTGGGGGGCAAAAACCACGACCATGTGGATTTCTTCCAGGTGCTGCTTAGGGCAGAGGTACTCAACTGGGGCTCCACGCTTAATGGGTATTGGTTCACGGCCTTAAAATAGGGCGGGAAGACTCGATTTCGAGAAACAGCAAGGATAGACGTTCCTGGCCTGCTGAGCCATGCCACCCCTGACTTAACTCTAACCTGAGTTATAGGAGAATTTACAATGACCACTTGACCTAGCCAGTACGTCGTTGGACTGTGGGAGGAAACCAAAGCGCCGGGGGTAAACCTACACATTCCCTGGGGGAGGACGTCAAGTCAACTCACTTTTTATTGTCATTTTGACCATAACTGCTGGTACAGTACACAGTAAAAACGAGACTTTTTCCAGACCATGGTGCTACAGGAAACAATACAAAAACTACACTGATCTACGCAAAACAACACAAAAACTACACTAGACTACAGACCTACCCAGGACTGCATAAAGTACACAAAACAGTGCAGGCATTACAATAAATAATAAACAAGACAGTAGGTTGGTGTCAGTCCAGGCTCTGGGTATTGAGGAGTCTGATGGCTTGGGGGAAGAAACTGTTACACAGTCTGGTCGTGAGAGCCTGAATGCTTTGGTGCCTTTTGCCAGATGGCAGGAGGGAGAAGAGTTTGTATGAGGGGTGCGTGGGGTCCTTCATAATGCTGTTTGCTTTATGGATGTAGCGTGTGGTGTAAATGTCTGTGATGGCAGGAAGAGAGACCCCGATGATCTTCTCAGTTGACCTCACTATCCCCTGCAGGATCTTGCGATCTGAGATGGTGCAATTCCCGAACCAGGCAGTGATGCAGCTGCTCAGGATGCTCTCGATACAACCTCTGGAGAATGTGCTGAGGATGGGGTGCAGGGGAGATGGTCTTTTCTCAGCCTTTGTACAGAGGATGCTGGGATTGAACTGCAAACTGTGACAGCAACGCGTTAACGGCTACGCTACCCGTTCCCTCCCACCATCTAAAGGCATCCTGGTCGGTAGGTTGACTGGCCATTGTAAATTGTCCTGCAATTAGGCTGGGGGTTAAATTGGGGGGGGGTGCTGGGCGATGGGGCGCGTTGGGCCGGAAGATCCTGTTCCTCGCTGTATCTCTGAATGAACAAACAAATAAATGAATATTGCGAATAAACTACTAACGATGTCTTCTGACCATTCAGTGAATGGGAGACAGACAGCCAGAGAGCGAGAAGAGCAAATTTCCAGATGGCACCAAGATCGGGAGTGGAGTGGACAGCGAGGAAGACTATCAGAGTTGGCAGCAGGGTCTGAACCAGCTGGAAAAATGGGCTGAAAAATGGCGGATGGGATTTAATGCAGAGACAAGTATGGTTGAGGAGCGTTGTTGGGGATCCCTGCCACCCCGTCCCACAATCTCTCTGACCCAGGAAGGAGGTACAGGAGCATCAGGACTAGAACTGACAGACTAGGTAACAGCTTCTTCCCTCAGGCTGTGAGACTAATGAATACCCGACCACCACCAGGGTCTCGTCACCACCACGCATCCCACAATCTCTCTGACCCACCACTGTCGGGAAGGAGGTACAGGAGCATCAAGACTAGGACTGTCAGACTGGGTAACAGCTCCTTCCCTCAGGCTGGGAGACTAATGAATTCCCGGCCACCACCAAGGTCTCGTCACTGGGACAGCGAGCTGTTTACTGACTACCTGTGCTGCACACAACTTGCATTTTGAATTATATTTTATTGACTTATTTGTGGTAATATTTTTGTTATGCGCTGTGTGGGTGCACCGTGATCCGGAGGAACGCTCAACAAACTTGAACTCGAAATGCGAGGTGTTGCACTTTGGCGGGACCAGCCAGGGAAGGTCTTACACAGTGAACGGTCGGGCACTGAGGAGTGGTAGAACAAAGGGATCTGGGAAAACAGGTCCAGAATTCATTGAAAGTTGCGTCACAGGTAGATAGGGTCGTAAAGAAAGCTTTTGGCACGTTGACCTTCATAAATCAAAGTACTGAGTGCAGGAGATGGGATGTTACGTTGAAGTTGTACAAGGCATTGGCGAGGCCTGATTTGGAGTACTGTATGCAGTTCTGGTTATAAGATTGAAAGAGCGCAGAGAGAATTTACAACGAGTGTTGCTGAGACTTGAAGACCCTAGTTATAAGGTTGAATAGGTTAGGACTTTATTCCCTGGGGCGCAGGAGTATGAGGGGAGATTTGATAGAGTTAGACAAAATTATGAGGGGCATAGACAGGGTAAAGTGCTAACAAGTTCGTTGTACAGCAAGAAGATCCAACAAGTCGAAGTTTGAAGAAATACAGCCAGACTGCTCTCTAGGAGGCTTGATTATGAGACAAAAGCTCAGATATTTTGGCCACGTCATGAGAAGATGGGATTCCTTGGTGAAGACTCTCGTAAAACAGAAGGTAAAAGGAGGTAAACACGAGGAATTCTGCAGATGCTGGAAATTCAAGCAACACACGTCAAATTTGCTGGTGAACGCAGCAGGCCAGGCAGCATCTCTAGGAAGAGGTACAGTCGACGTTTCGGGCCGAGACCCTTCGTCAGGACTAACTGAAGGAAGAGCTAGTAAGAGATTTGAAAGTGGGAGGGGGAGGGGGAGATCCGAAATGATAGGAGAAGACAGGAGGGAGAGGGATGGAGCCAAGAGCTGGACAGGTGATAGGCAAAAGGGATATGAGAGGATCATGGGACAGGAGGCCCAGGGAGAAAGAAAAGGGGGAGGGGGGGAACCCAGAGGATGGGCAAGGGGTATAGTGAGAGGGACAGAGGGAGAAAAAGGAGAGAGAGAGAAAGAATGTGTGTATAAAAATGAGTAACAGATGGGGTACGAGGGGGAGGTGGGGCATTAGCGGAAGTTAGAGAAGTCGATGTTCATGCCATCAGGTTGGAGGCTACCCAGACGGAATATAAGATGTTGTTCCTCCAACCTGAGTGTGGCTTCATCTTTACAGTAGAGGAGGCCATGGATAGACATGTCAGAATGGGAATGGGATGTGGAATTAAAATGTGTGGCCACTGGGAGATCCTGCTTCCTCTGGCGGACAGAGCGTAGGTGTTCAGTAAAGTGGTCTCCCAGTCTGCGTCGGGTCTCGCCAATATATAGAAGGCCACGTCGGGAGCACTGGACACAGTTTATCACCCCAGCCGACTCACAGGTAAAAGAAGGATTGGACGACAGAGGCTACGACAGATGGATAATATTACTCAGACAACGCATATGGCCTTGGGGGATCTTAGAGAGGCAGTTTCCACCAAGAAGGCGTCCATGAGGTCACGGAGAGTCGGACTCGACTTAACGACCGAACAACAAATGAATAGGGTGTATACAGGCAGGCTCTTCGCACTGAGGTTGGGTGAGACGAGAACCAGAGGCCACGGATTTAAGGGGGGAATGTTTAAGGGGGAAACCCGAGAGGGAACTTCTTCTTTCCTCAGAGCGCGGTGAGTGTGCGGGACGAGCTGGTCCGTTTCTGATCGCCCCGCCGGCGCTCTTCGACGGACCTCGGTGAGACTTGGGCAGTCCGTGTGGTCCTCGGAGGTGGACCATTGGAGAATACTACCCCCGAGCAACACACATACAGACAATGCTGGAGAGACTGAGCAGATCAGAGCATCTACGGAGGGGGATAAATAGCGCGACGTTTCAGGCCGAGACTCTTCGCCGAGGATCCGATAGGAAAGGTGGAGATGCCAGAATAAGAAGGTGGTGGGAAGGAGGGGGAAGGAGGGGGAAGGAGGGGGAAGGAGGGGGAAGGAGGGGGAAGGAGGGGGAAGGAGGGGGAAGGAGGGGGAAGGAGGGGGAAGGAGGGGGAAGGAGGGGGAAGGAGGACAAGCTAGAAGGTGATTGGTGAAGCCAGGTGCGTGGGGGGAAGGAGGCAAAGTAAGAAGCTGGAGTATTGTGTGCAGCTTTGGTCTCTAAATTTGAGGAAGGACATTCTAGCTACGGAGGGAGTGCGGCGTAAGTTCACAAGGTTAATTCCCGGGATGGCAGGACTGTCATATGTTGAAAGATTGGAGCGACTGGGCTTGTATACACTGGAATTTAGAAGGCTGAGAGGGGATCTGATTGAAACATATAAGATTATTAAGGGATTGGACACGCTGGAGGCAGGAAACATGTTCCCCATGTTGGGGGAGTCCAGAACCAGAGGCCACAGTTTGAGAATAAGGGGTAGGCCATTTAGAACGGAGTTGAGGAAAAACTTTTCCACACAGAGGGTTGTGGATCTGTGGAATGCTCTGCCTCAGAGGGCAGTGGGGGCCAATTCTCTGGATGCTTTCAAGAAAGAGTTAGATAGAGCTCTTAAAGATAGCGGAGTGAAGGGATATGGGGAGAAGGCAGGAACAGTACTGATTGTGGATGATCAGCCATGATCACAGTGAATAGTGGTGCTGGCTCGAAGGGCCGAATGGCCTACTCCTCCACATATTGTCTATTGTGATTGGTGGAAAAGGTTAAGGGCTGGAGAAGAAGGAATCTGATAGGAGAAGGCAGTGGACCCATGGGAGAAAGGGGAGGTGAGGCGGGGTTGGGCAGCAGAGGGAGGTGATAGGCAAGCGAGGAGAAGAGGCAAAGGGCTAGAGTGGAGAAATAAAGAAGGGTTGGGGGGGGAATTATCTGAAGTTGGAGAAATCGATGTTCGTGCCATCAGGTTGGAGGCTACCTAGACGGAATGTGAGGTGTTAGTCCTCCACCCTGAGGGTGGCCTCATTGTGGGAGAAGCGGAGGCCGTGGACTGACATGTCAGAATGGGGAATGGGGTTAGAATGGTCGGGCACTGGGAAATCCTGGTTTTTCAACCATGCCCGGAGTAATGCCAGTCTCCTCAGGACAAGGTGGTTGGGCAGCTGTTGGCCATACCAGCACGGCCCCGCGTTCCAGTGGTGATGCAGCAGCACGTTGGAGGGAGATTGAAAATCTGGCCGAGGGGTGCCACAACCACAACTTCTCCCTCAATGTCAGCAAGACTGACGAGCTGATTATTGACTTGGTCCCACTGAACCTGGTCCCACACCACCAGGTTCAGGAACAGTTATTACCCCTCAATCATCAGGAAAGAGGTACAGGAGCCTCAGGACCCACACCACCAGGTTCAGGAACAGTTATTACCCCCTCAACCATCAGGAAGGAGGTACAGGAGCATCAGGACCCACACCACCAGGTTCAGGGACAGTTATTACCCCTCAACCATCAGGAAGGAGGTACAGGAGCCTCAGGACCCACACCACCAGGTTCAGGAACAGTTATTACCCCTCAACCATCAGGGTCTTGAACCAAAGGGGATAATTTCACTCGCTCATTCACTGAACTGTTCCCACAACCAATGGACTCACTTTCAAGGACTCGTCATCTCATATTCTCGATATTTATTACTTATTTATTTATTACTATTATCTCTTCTTGTTGTTGTGCTCTGTTTGATGTCTTCTGCGCTCTCTTTGAACGCCCTCATTGGTGCGGTCTTTCATTGATACTGGTCTGGTTGTTATTCTATGGATTTATTGAGTATGTCCACAAGAAATTGAATCTCAGGGTCGTATATGGTGACATATATGTACTTTGATAATAAATTTACTTTGAACTTTGGCGTGACCTAGCACCGCTCCCCCTTTGCTTGTACAGGGCGCCGTTAAGAACAGAACAGAAACTCTCTTGCACTCACTGAATTTTGTCGGGAGCCTTTGTGCTCTCGGATTCCGCGTCGTGACCGGGGATCTCCTGCGTCGCCACCGTCTCAATCCTCTGCTCCAGGGAAGCCTCCATCACGACAGCTACCGGGGGAGACGAAGAGTCATCAGTCAGACGGCGACCCGACCCTCAGCAATGGCGTCCAGCCGTTCTGAGATGCGCCCCCTCCTTCCCAACCCAAATTACTGCCCGTCCAGGCTTGGGGATGGACTGGAAGGGACAGGCCAGGTGAGCTGAAGGGATGGAAAGGTACTAAGGTGCTGGGGACATTTACCAGCACGCTGCCTGGATGAAGAGGGTGTGTGTTATAATGAGACGTGGTGTTGCTTCCCCTGGAGTGGGAGAGGCTGAGGGCAGATCTGAGAGGTTTAGAAAGGTTAAGATAGAATAGGCAGTAGCTCTTTGCCAAGGGTTAAGATGTCTGACACCAGAGGACATACATTTAAGCTGGGGGGGGGGGGGCGTAATTTCAAAGGAGATTTTTTTAAAACAGTGGTGGGTGCCTAGGGTGGTGGTCGAGGCAGAAACATTACAGACTTTAGAAACATTAGATAGGCTCTGTCTGCCAGAGAAAGCAGGATCTCCCAGTGGCCACACATTTTAATTCCACATCCCATTCCCATTCTGATATGTCTATCCACGGCCTCCTCTACTGTAAAGATGAAGCCACACTCAGGTTGGAGGAACAACACCTTATATTCCGTCTGGGTAGCCTCCAACCTGATGGCATGAACATTGACTTCTCTAACTTCCGCTAATGCCCCACCTTCCCCTCGTACCCTATCCGTTATTTATTTATATACACACATTCTTTCTCTCTTTCTCCTTTTTCTCCCTCTGCCCCTCTCACTATACCCCTTGCCCATCCTCTGTTCCCCCCCCCCACCATCTTTCTCCCCGGATCTCCTGTCCCATGATCCCCTCGTATCCCCTTTGCCAATCACCTGCCCAGCTCTTGGCTCCATCCCTCCCCCTCCTGTCTTCTCCTATCATTTTGGATCTCCCCCTCCCCCTTTCAAATCTCTTACTAGCTCTTCCTTAAGAAGCTGGAATATTGCGTACAGTTGTGGCCTCCAAATTTGAGGAAGGACATTCTAGCTATTGAGAGAGTGCAGCGTAGGTTCACAAGGTTAATTCGGGATGGTGGGACTGTCATATGTTGAAAGATTGGGGCGACTGGGCTTGTATACACTGGAATTTAGAAGGATGAGAGGGGATCTGATTGAAACGTCAACTGTACCTCTTCCTAGAGATGCTGCCTGGCCTGCTGCGTTCACCAGCATTTTTTTGCGTGTGTTGCTTGGATTTCCAGCATCTGCAGATTTCCTTGTGTTTGTGAGATGTTTTGATAGGTAGATGGGTGTGAGGGAAAACTGAATGATGAAGACATTGTGTAGGAAGAAGAGAGTGGTTTAGTCGGCCACAGACAAGAGAAAGTCTGCAGACGCTGGAAATCCGAGCAACACACACAAAATGCTGGCGGAACTGAGCAGGCCAGGCAGCATACATGGATAAGAGTACACAGTCGATGTTTCGGGCCGAAACCCTTTGGCAGGACTGGAGGGAAAAAGGCCGAGGGGAAGATTTAAAAGGTGGGAGTGGGGAAGGGAGAGGGAAACACAAGGTGATAGGTAAAACCTGGAGGGGGAAGGGGGAGGTAAAGAGCTGGGAAGTTGATTGGTAGAAGAGACAGAAGGCCGTGGAAGAGAGAAAAGAGGGGAAGGAGCACCAGAGGGAGGCGATAGGCGGACAAGGAGATATGGTGAGACGGGGAGAAGGGGATGGGAAATAGTGAAGGGAGGCTATTATTGGAAGTTAGAGAAGTCGATGTTCATGCCATCAGGTTGGAGGCTACCCAAATGGAATGTAAGGTGTTGTTCCTCCAACCTGAGTGTGGTCTCGTCGCGACCGTGGAGGAGGCCATGGATGGACACATCGGAATGGGAATGGGAAGTGGAATTAAGATGGGCGGCCGCCGGGAGATCCCACTTTCTCCAGCGGACGGAGCGTAGGTGCCCGGCGAAGCGGTCTCCCAATCTGCGTCGGGTTGCAACGTGATAGCCAGTGCGAGAGGGCACCGTTTTAAGGTGCTTGGAAGTAGGTACAGGGGAGATGTCAGGGGTAAGTTTTTTTACACAGAGAGTGGTGAGTGTGTGGAATGGGCTGCCGGTGACGGTGGTGGAGGTGGATACGATAGGGTCTTTTAAGAGACTCCTGGACAGGTACATGGAGCTTAGAAAAATAGAGGGTTATGGGTAACTCTAGGTAATTTCTAAGGTAAGGACATGTTTTGCACAGCTTTGTGGGCTGAAGGGCCTGTATTGTGCTGTAGGTTTTCTGTATTTCTATGGTACACAGAAGGCCACATCGGGAGCACCGAACACAGTATGTGACACCCAACTTCCAGGTGAGGCGGCTCTTCACCTGTGAGTCTGTTGATGTCACATATTGTGTCTGGTCAGTTGTGCCGGGGTTAAAAAGCTGGGCTGCCGCGGTTCGCTGGGCCAGGATGGGCCCGTTCTGCCCTGCGTCAATCGCTCAATCAACAGCGAAACAGAACTCAGCACGCAACAAAGACGATAACAGCAGAGCCACACACACACACATGAGACACACACACACACACACATGACACACACACAGACAGACAAGACACACATATGAAAAGGCAGGTGTATGGGGTTGAGTGGGATCCGGGGACAGCCAGGACAGATTAGAGGAGCAGACTTGATGGGCTGAATGGCCTCATTCTGCTCCTGTGCCTTATGGTCTAAAAAAAGCTGGAGGAACTCAGCAGGTCAAAGGGCGTCCGTGGCAAAGAGTAAACAGTCGATGTTTCGGGTTCAGACACTTCATCGGGACTGGAGAGAAAATAAGTCACGTCACTTTTTAAAAACGCAAACAGGAGGAAATCTGCAGATGCTGGAAATTCAAGCAACACACATAAAAGTTGCTGGTGAACGCAGCAGGCCAGGCAGCATCTCTAGGAAGAGGTACAGTTGACGCTTTGGGCCGAGGCCCTTTGTCCTGACGAAGGGTCTTGGCCCGAAACGTCGACTGTACCTCTTCCTAGAGATGCTGCCTGGCCTGCTGCGTTCACCTGCAACTTTTGTGTGTTTCATGTCACTTTTTGATTGTCGTTTTGACCATAACTGCTGGTACAGTACACAGTAAAAACGAGACAACGTTTTTCAGGACCATGGTGCTACATGAAACAATATTAAAAAACTATACTGATCTACGCAAAACAACACAAAACTACACTGGACTACAGACCTACCCAGGACTGCATAAAGTGCACAAAACAGTGCAGGCATTACAATAAATAATAAACAAGACAATAGGCACAGTAGAGGGCAGCAGGTTGGTGTCAGTCCAGGCTCTGGGTATTGAGGAGTCTGATGGCTTGGGGGAAGAAACTGTTACAGAGTCTGGTTGTGAGAGCCCGAATGCTTCGGTGCCTTTTTCCAGATGGCAAGAGGGAGAAGAGTTTGTATGAGGGGTGCGTGGGGTCCTTCATAATGCTGTTTGCTTTACGGATGCAGCCTGTGGTGTAAATGTCTGTAATGGCGGGAAGAGTTAGAATAAGGAAATGGGGTGGGGTGGGGTGGGGAGGGGAGGGGGAAAAGAACAGCAGAACAAGCCCCTTTTCCTCCCCCCACGCTCTCCCCTAACCACCCACCCACAGACATTCACACAACTCCGGGACAGGGGTACAACTTCTAGATTTCTGATTTAACCCCCACCACCGGCCCACAGGCCTCCCCTTTGAGCATACGCGCACCGCCAACCTGGAATATCCCAACAGCCGCAGACGTCCTTCGCGCCCCCCCCCCCACCCCCGCCATGTCACACTTACCTGAAGGGAGAGTCACTGTCTTCTGACGTAACCAGGTGTGCGATGACTGCGAGCCGACGGCGGCTGAGCTGGCGAGACTGTAACGGAGGGACAGCGTAAAGAGGCTGTAGAATTACCCTCGCGGTGCGCAGACGAGCCGCTGGCCTGCAGCGAAAATCACGGCCCAGGCAATCGCGTGGCATGCAAGACAATTCCTAGAAGCGTGTGTTTCTTTTTCCCCCCGCAAACAATTCTGTTGGGACCGACTCTTTTTACGTTATATGTCAATGATTTGAATGATGGAATTGATGGCTTTCTTGCAAAGTTTGCAGACGATACGAAGATAGGTGGTGGGGCAGGTAATTTTGAGGAAGTAGAGAGGCTACAGAAGGACTTAGTCAGATTAGGAGAATGGGCAAAGAAATGGCAGATGGAATACAGTGCCGGGAAGTGTACAGTTATGCACTTTGGCAGAAGAAATTAAAGCAGCAGTCTCCAACCACTGGGTCGCAAAGCATGTGCTACCGGTCCAGGAGGAAGCGATATGAGTCAGCTGCGCCTTTCCTCAGTCCCTGTCACGCACTGTTAAACTTGAACCTAGGGCTGCCAACTGCCCCGTATTTGCTGGGACATCCCATATATTGGGCTAAGTTGGTTTGTCCCATACGGGACCGCCCTTGTCCCGTATTTCCCCCGCTAAGCTACAGCGTTCCTATGAAACCTTTCGTGCCGAAATGGCTTGAAGCGAAGAAGCAATTACCATTAATTTATATGGGAAAAATTTTTGAGCGTTCCCAGACCCAAAAAATAACCTACCAAATCAAACCAAATAACACATAAAACCGAAAATAATTCTAACATATAGTAAAAGCGTTAATGATAAATACACAGCCTATTTAAAGTAGAAATAATGTATGTACAGTGTAGTCGGGAAGATTAAGCCAAAACCGATTTGTGGGGGAAAAATTGGCACGTACGCGCATGTGTACACCACATATGCGAACGTCACGCATGCGCACACAGGAACCTGCGCAAGGCTTCATGGTTACGGTAGTCTTTCTCGGGGTAAGCACAAGTGTCCTGTCAACATACACAAAAAATGCTGGTGAACGCAGCAGGCCAGGCAGCACCTATAGGAAGAGGTACAGTTGACGTTTTGGGCCGGGACCCTTCGTCAGGGTTTGACTGCTACTTTTGTCCCTTATTTGGGAGTAAGAAAGTTGGCAACCCTAACTGTAAAAAACATGCTGAGGTGAGTTTAACCCTACTTGATCACCCCCCGCCCCCCGGGTGGCCGCCCGCAAGAATGTTGTCAATATTAAACCGGTCCGCGGTGCAAAGAAGGTTGGGGACCCCTGTATTAAAGGGTTGACTATTTTCTAACACAAGAGAAAGTAAAAACTCTGAGGTGCAAAGGGACTTGGGTGTCCTTGTGCAGGATTCCCAAAAGATTAATTTGCAGTTGAGTCTGTGGTGAGGAAGGCAAATGCAATGTTGGCCTTCATTTCCAGAGGACTAGAATATAAACACAAGGATGTAATGTTGAGGCTTCATAAAGCACTGGTGAGGCCTCACTTGGAGTATTGTGAGCAGTTTTGGGACCCTTATCTTAGAAAGGATGTACTGAAACTGGAGAGGGTTCCAGGGAGGTTCACGGAAATGATTCCAGGATCGAACGGCTTGTCATAAGAAGCGCGTTTGATGGCTCTGGGCTCCTATTCACTTGAAACGCAGAAGACTGAGGGGTGACCTCATTGAAACCAATCGAACGGTGAAAGCCCTTGATACAGCGCGATGTCTCCTTGCGTGGTGACGAAAGTAACTTACTCTGCAAGTAAATTGCCCAGATCAGAGAACAGCTCAACCCAACCTGAGCTAGACATTTTCCGAGTTATTTCCAGTCCCCGTGAAGCTAACTATTCATCCTTTGCACAGCTCGAAGTAAAAATACGGGAATTAAGTTCAGGTTAAAGGCTCTGGTCTAAGATGGTGCTGGTGAACCACAGCGACGACTTACTGGCAGCGAACAATACTATTAAATAATGACACTTTTTCTCAATGCAATCCAATAGCCTGCAACTTCCCTACCGGACCCGCCCGGCGTCTCTGCAGTTTTGAACTTAAGTACCGTGGGCGCAGAATGCTCTCAGTGTGGCGCACGCAAGCCGAATTCAGGCAGCGGGGCCCGGGCCTGAGCGCGAGGAATGTGCCGATCTTTGGCGGGACCTCGAGCCGACTCAGAGTCGCACAACTGAGGTGAGGTGAGCCAAGGAAGAGGGGCCTGGGCCCCGGGAGCGAGGAACGACCCCCGGTGATCGGCTGATTTGGGCGCCAGGCCAGGCTGCTTACTTACTAATCGTGTTATTGTTTGCATTGGGCGTTCCGCAGCCTTCTTTTTAAATGGGTACGATTGGGTTGCACTGCTCTGTGGCTGCCTGGAAGGAGACAAATCTAAAGGTTGTCTATAATGTACGTACTTTGATGACAAATGAGCTTCGAAATTTTGTAGCCCACAAGACAGAGGAGCAGAATGAGGCCATTCAGCCCATTGAGTCTACCCTGCGATTGTACCGGGTCTGATTTACTATCCCTCTCAACACCATTCTCCTGCCTTCTCCCCGTAACCTTTGTCACCCTGACGAATCAAGAACCCAACAACCTCCGCTTTAAATACACCCAGTGACCTGGCCTCCACAGCCGACTGTGGCAACGAATTCCACAGATTCACCACCCTCTGGCTAAAGAAATTCCTCCTCATCCCCATTCTGAGGCTGTGCCCTCTAGTTCTCCTCTCTCCCCCCCTACCCGCTATCGGAAACATCCTCTCCACATCCAGTCTATCTGTGTCCTCTGGTCCTAGACTCCCCCACTATAGGAAACATCCTCTCCACATCCACTCTGTCTATGAACTTTTCAATATTCAATAAGTTTCAATGAGATTCCCCCCCCCCTCGCCATTTTGCTAAACTCCAGCGAGCACAGGCCCAGAACAATCAAGTTGGAGTTTATCGTCATTAAACCACACACGTGTATACAGGTAAACGAAACATTGTTCCTCTGGGGCCAAGGTGTAAAGCACCTACAGTCGCACACACCACCTACAGTTACGGTCCACCACATACAGTTACAGAACAACAGTAGCACTGGTGCCTGAGTGACATGGCCTGTCGATTGACAGGTTGACATGAAGTTTGAGACGTATGTTTATGTAGGACCGTGTAACATTACTGGCACTTTTTTAATAAAACAGACAGTGGTATAAATGTGTGAAACAGCAGCACTGAAAGATGGAAAGTGGCCAGAACAGGAGGCGAGTGAGCCTGCGAGTTGGGGAGTGAGTGGTAGGGTATACAGGGCTACGGTAGGAAACTTTGTCACATGGTGTGAGCAGAATTATCTGCAGCTTAATTTGAAAAAGACTAAGGAGCTGGTGGTAGACCTGAGGAGAGCTAAGGTACCGGTGACCCCTGTTTCCATCCGGGGGTCAGTGTAGACATGGTGGAGGATTACAAATATCTGGGGATACGAATTGACAATAAACTGGACTGCTCAAAGAACACTGAGGCTGTCTACAAGAAGGGTCAGAGCCGTCTCTATTTCCTGAGGAGACTGAGGTCCTTTAACATCTGCCGGACGATGCTGAGGATGTTCTACGAGTCTGTGGTGGCCAGTGCGATCATGCTTGCTGTTGTGTGCTGGGGCAGCAGGCTGAGGGTAGCAGACACCAACAGAATCAACAAACTCATTCGTAAGGCCAGTGATGTTGTGGGGATGGAACTGGACTCTCTGACGGTGGTGTCTGAAAGGAGGATGCTGTCCAAGTTGCATGCCATCTTGTACAATGTCTCCCATCCACTACATAATGTACTGGGTGGGCACAGGAGTACATTCAGCCAGAGACTCATTCCACCAAGATGCAGCACAGAGCGTCATAGGAAGTCATTCCTGCCTGTGGCCATCAAACCTTACAACTCCTCCCTTGGAGGATCAGACACCCTGAGCCGATAGGCTGGTCCTGGACTTATTTCCGGGCATAATTTACATATTACTATTTAACTATTTATGGTTTTATTACTATTTAATTATTTATGGTGCAACTGTAATGAAAACCAATTTCCCCCGGGATCAATAAAGATCAATATGTCTATGACTATTCAGACAGCGGGGCAATGTGTGCTGGGTGGTAGCAAGGTGTTTAGAGTTCTGTAGAATTCTGTTAATTCGGTTAATCGGGGCAGCTGCTTCTTTGGGACAACTCCTGAAGAACGGAATCCAATCAAGGGAATCGCCAGGATTCCCTTTGTTTATTTGGGATATGAGCTAGTGTGACTGGGACAGGAGAATGTTGCCAAAGAGTCATAGTCATAGTCGCAGTCATACTTTATTGATCCCGGGGGAAATTGGTTTTCGTTACAGTTGCACCATAAATAGTTGAATAGTAATAGTCATAGAAATAATAACTAGTAATAGAAAATAGTAGTAAATAGTTAAATAGTAATATGTAAATTATGCCAGGAAATAAGTCCAGGACCAGCCTATTGGCTCAGGGTGTCTGATCCTCCAAGGGAGGAGTTGTAAAGTTTGATGGCCACAGGCAGGAATGACTTCCTATGACACTCTGTGCTGCATCACGGTGGAATGAGTCTCTGGCTGAATGTACTCCTGTGCCCAACCAGTACATTATGTAGTGGATGGGAGACATTGTCCAAGATGGCATGCAACTTGGACAGCATCCTCTTTTCAGACAGCACCGTCAGAGAGTCCAGTTCCATCCCCACAACATCACTGGCCTTACGAATGAGTTTGTTGATTCTGTCGGTGTCTGCTACCCTCAGCCTGCTGCCCCAGCACACAACCGCAAACATGATCGCACTGGCCACCACAGACTCGTAGAACATCCTCAGCATCGTCCGACAGATGTTAAAGGACCTCAGCCTCCTCAGGAAATAGAGACGGCTCTGATCCTTCTTGTAGGCAGCCTCAGTGTTCTTTGACCAGTCCAGTTTATTGTCAATTCATATCCCCAGGTATTTGTAATCCTCCACCACGTCCACACTGACCCCCTGGATGGGAACAGGGGTCACCTGTTTCAATAGCTTCTAACTGAACAGCACACGCAAAATGCTGGAGAAACTCAGCATTCATGGAAGAAAAGTACAGTCGATGTTTTGTGCTGAGACCCTTCCTGCAGACTGGACTTGACTTCTCACCTTCTTTTCTCCAGTCTGTCGAAGGTTCTCAGCAGGCAGTGAAGAAAGCTAATGGCATGCTGGCCTTGATAACAAGGGGAATTGAGTACAGGAGCAAAGAGGTCCTTCTGTAGCTGTACAGGGTCCTGGTGAGACCACACCTGGAGTATTGTGTACAGTTTTGGTCTCCAAATTTGAGGAAGGACATTCTTGATTGAGGGAGTGCAACGTAGGTTCACAAGGTTACTTCCCGCTTAATTCCCGGGCTGATGGGACTGTCATATGTTGAAAGATTGGAGCGACTGGGCTTGTATACTCTGGAATTTAGAGGGCTGAGAGGGGACCTGATTGAAACATATAAGATTATTAAGGGATTGGACGCGCTGGAGGCAGGAAGCATGTTCCCGCTGATGGGTGAGTCCAGAACCAGAGGCCACAGTTTAAGAATAAAGGGGTAGGCCATTTAGAACAGAGTTGAGGAAAAACTTTTTCACCTAGAGAGTGGTGGATATGTGGAATGCTCTGCCCCAGGAGGCAGTGGAGGCCAAGTCTCTGGATGCTTTCAAGAAAGAGATGGATAGAGCTCTTAAAGATAGCGGAATCAAAGGTTATGGGGAAAAGGCAGGAACTGGATACTGATTGTGGATGATCAGCCATGATCACAGTGAATGGCGGTGCTGGCTCGAAGGGCCGAATAGCCTACTCCTACACCTATTGTCTATAAAACGTCGACTGTGTACTCTTTTCCATGGATGCTGCCTGGCCTGCTGAGTTCCTCCAGCATCTTGTGTGTGTTGCTCTGGATTTCCAGCGCCTGCAGATTCTCTCTCGTTTGTAATTTCTAACTGGTGTCAGTCACGTGCACTTGTGCGGCCGTTGGACACAACATGACGCATAGAGCGAACAGTTTTTAAAATAGCATCAGTTATGTGTGCTTGTGTTCAAAGAGCAGAGATTTTTGTCACTGATATTTTGCGAGAAATAAGCAGTGAGACAATTCAGAACAGTTTTGTTCACTGTGGTTTCAAGCATTCAGAAACGGCCGGGAGTTAAAATGGAATGATTTCCTCAGAAGTCGATCAGGGCCTTCCTGAACCAGAAACCCTGGATCAGTAGCTCTACGCGAGCAGCACTTACAGCGCGACATCGAGCTAACATCGCTGGCGATCTACTAGAGCTCAGGAAAAGCAGCTATGATCTGCGCAAAGCTATCAGGGCTGTGAAACAATACAGGGAGAAGATTGAGTCAAAATTCACAACGAATAGCACACGTGACTTGTGGCCAGGGCTGCGTACCATCACAGACTTCAAAGCCAAACTTTGTGGTGCCGCCAACACCGCGGCCTCTCTCCCAGATGAGCTCAATCACGTTTACGCTCGGTTCGATGTCGCTAGCTCTGAGCCTCCGAGGAAAGCCACCGCTACAACCTGCAACCTGGTCACCTCCGAGGCTGAGGTACGCAGATATTTCCAAAGAGTGGACAGTCGCAAGGCTGCAGGACCGGACAGCATCCCAGGGCGAGTACTCAGGATGTGCGCAGCACAACTGGCAAGCGTGTTTACTGACATTTTTAATCTCTCCCTCTCCCAGTGTAGAGTGCCCTCCTGCTTCAAATTATCCACCATTGTCCCTGCACCAAAAAAGACCAAGGTAACATGTCTGAACGACTGGCGTCCTGTCGCACTCACCTCAATAATAAGCAAATGCTTTGAGAGGCTGGTCAAGGATTACATCTGCAGCTTGCTACCACCCACACTGGACCCCGTACAATTTGCCTACCAACACAACCGACCGACAGATGACATAATAAACACTGTTCTGCACACCATCCTTACACACCTGGAGAAGAAGGATGCTTATGTGAGAATGCTGTTCTTGGACTGCAGTTCAGCATTCAACACCCTAATTCCATCCAGGCTCAATAGGAAGATCAGAGACCTCAGCCTTCACCCTGCCTTGTGCAGCTGGATCCTGGACTTCCTGTCAGATCACCAGCAGGTTGTAAGAGTGGGCTCCCTCACCTCCAACCCGCTGACCCTCAATACAGGTGCCCCTCAGGGCTGTGTACCGTCTCCTCCTTTACCCCCTGTATACCCATGACTGTATCATCAACCACAGCTCCAATCTGCTAATTAACTTTGCCGATGACACTACATTGATCGGCCTAATCTCAAACAATAACGAGGCAGCCTACAGGGAAGTCACCACCCTGACACAGTGGTGTCAAGAAAACAACCTCTCCCTCAATGTCGCAAATACAAAGGAGCTGGTTGTGGATTACAGGAGGAATGGAGACGGGCTCACCCCTATTGACATCAATGGATCTGGGGTTGAGAGGGTGAACAGCTTCAAGTTCCTCAGTATACACATCACTGAGGACCTCACGTGGTCTGTACACACCAGCTGTGTGGTGAAAAAAGCAAAACAGTGCCTCTTTCACCTCAGATGGTTGAAGAAGTTTGGTGTGGGCCCCCAAATCCCAAGAACTTTCTACAGGGGCACAACTGAGAGCATCCTGACTGGCTGCATCACTGCCTGGTTTGGGAACTGTACTTCCCTCAATCGCAGGACTCTGCAGAGAGTGGTGCGGACAGCCCAGCGCATCTGTAGTTGGGAACTTCCCACTATTCAGGACGTTTACAGAGACAGGTGTGTAAAAAGGGCTCGAAGGATCATTGGGGATCCGAGTCATCCCAACCACAAGCTGTTCCAGCTGCTTCTGTCTGGGAAACGGTACCGCAGCATAAAAGCCAGGACCAACAGGCTCCGAGACAGCTTCTTCCACCAGGCCATCAGACTGATGAACTCACGCTGATTTGAGTGTACTCTATATTACATTGACTGTTCTATTTATTATAAATTACGATGATTGCACATTGCGCATTTAGACAGAGACGTAACATAAAGATATTTACTCCTCATGTATGTGAAGGATTCAGAGATAAAAGTCAACTCAAAACTTCAACAAGTTAAGAACTATTAAAAATTTGAAGGTGTCAACAATCACCTTGAATGTTACAATGACAGTGAAGATTTGGAGGGTGCAATCATCTCGAGCATTGCACGAAGACATCCCATCATCTGCACTAGCTGTCTGCGCTGATTTTGTTCATTTACAGTCAAAAGAACACATCAGCGTACACTGGACGAATTCCTCAGTCAATAACTGTTAGGAACTAATACACAGTTTTATAGTTCTGACGTAATTCGATCCTCCAACACGACCACAGCCTTGCCGTAGGGTTTGGAGGCTTGCGTGCCTCATTGACCTGCAGAGCTACGCTGGCCGGAGTCAGGGCTTTATGCTTTAGCTCTTGGAAGGGTCACCCGTGCCAAACAGGTCAAAGGGTAGAGGCCAGACTAAGAGTGTGCCTCAAGGATCTGTACTGGGTCCAATGTTGTTTGTAATATTTATTAATGATCTGGATGATGGGGTGGTAAATTGGATTAGTAAGTATGCAGATGATACTAAGATAGGTGGAGTTGTGGATAATGAAGTAGGTTTTCAAAACTTGCAGAGAGATTTAGGACAGTTAGAAGAGTGGGCTGAAAGATGGCAGATGGAGTTTAATGCTGAAAGATGGCAGATGGAGTTTAATGCTGAAAAATGTGAGGTGCCACGTTTTGGTAGAACTAATCAAAATAGGACATAGATGGTAAATGGTGGGGCATTGAAGAATGCAGTAGAACAGAGGGATCTAGGAATAATGGTGCATAGTTCCCCGAAGGTGGAATCTCATGTGGACAGGGTGGTGAAGAAAGCTTTTGGTATGCTGGCCTTTATTAATCAGAGCATTGAGTATAGGAGTTGGGATGTAATGTTGAATTTGTATAAGGCATTGGTAAGGCCAAATTTGGAGTATTGTGTACGGTTCTGGTCACCGAATTATAGGAAAGATGTCAATAAAATTGAGAGAATACAGAGGAGGTTTACTAAAATGTTGCCTGGGTTTCATCTCCTAAGTTACAGAGAAAGGTTGAACAAGTTGGGTCTTTATTCTTTGGAGCGTAGAAGGTTGAGGGTGGACTTAATAGAGGTGTTTAAAATTATGAGGGGGATTGATAGAGTTGACATGGTTACACTTTTTCCATTGGGAATGGGGGAGATTCAAACAAGAGGACATGGGTTGAGAATTAGAGGGCAAAAGTTTAGGGGTAACATGAGGGGGAACTTCTTTACTCAGGGAGTGGTAGCTGTGTGGAACGAGCTTCCAGCAGAAGTGGTTGAGGCAGGTTCGATATTGTCATTTAAAGTTAAATTGGATAGATATATGGACAGGAAAGGAATGGAGGGTTATGAACTGAGTGCAGGTCAGTGGGACTAGGTGAGAGTAAGAGTTCGGCACGGACTAGAAGGGCCGAGATGGCCTGTTTCCGTGCTGTAATTGTTATATGGTTTAAAAGAGTGGCCCACTAGTCCTCCAGGTTTGTGGGGGTTCAGCTGTGGGGTAACAACCCTGACCGGTCAACCAAAGCTGTTATGGAAACAGCAATGAGGAATCCTTCTACATCTGAGTGCGACAGTATTCCTGAGTCTCCACCGGGACTTGCATGACTGACAGTAGTGAAAAGCGAGAGGGAGCTACAATACGATGAAGGAATCCTTGAACACCGCCAGAGATGGAGGACCTTTATCGCTGCCCGAAACGCCAATGGAAATTAGTATTATTGGTGGTGTTCTGTATTTCATTTAAATACATAGTCTGTTACTCAAACTTTATACCATTTTAACAATTTCCAAGAAAATTCAGCCAATTGTGGAGGCCACTTAATTGGGCCGCAACGTACTGGTCCCGATGTGTTCCAATTAACCAGAGTCCACTGTAATACCTTAGGATTTCTCTTCCTTGCAGGCATTGGCAGGAAAGTAAAGAAATGCGATAGGATTTGTGGGGGAGGAAAAAAAAACACGAACCGCCAATGTGCCAGAGAAGACAAACTGTGGAAATTAACAGATAAACAAATAATACGGCGATCAGGGGATGTGGAGTCTTTGTCAGTCACCGGTACATTTAGCTCACGGCAATAGCACTGAAGACAACAAAAAGGCCCGTAAAAAAAATTGTGCTGGAGTTGGAGACGGAGTCAGAAGGCTCAGAGGGACCATAAGACACAGGAGCAGAATTAGGCCATTTGGCCCATCGAGTCTGTTCCACCATTCCATCATGGCTGATCCAAATTTCCTCTCAGCCCCAATCTCCTGCCTTCCCCCCCCCCGTATCCCTTCATGCCCTGACTAACCAAGAATCTATCAGAGGGGTGCCAGCGGTGGAGGGGTGCGTCTTTAATGATGGATACTGCCTTTCTGAGGCATTGCCACATGAAGGTGTCCTTGATACTAGGGCGGAGGGTGCCCACAATGGAGATGGCTGATACCACGATCCTCTGCATCAAAAAGTGAGGTGGCATTCATGGACAATTCGGAAATTGGATGGCAGAGGGGCAGAAGCTGTTCCTGAATTGTCGAGTGTGTGTCTTCAGGCTCTTGTACCTCCTCCCTGATGGCAGAGGGGCAGAAGCTGTTCCTGAATCGTTGACTGTGTCTTCAGGCTCCTGTACCTCCTCCCTGATGGCAGAGGGGAAGAAGCTGTTCCTGAATCGCTGAGTGTGTGTCTTCAGGCTCCTGTACCTCCTCCCTGATGGCGGAGGGGAAGAAGCTGTTCCTGAATCGCTGAGTGTGTGTCTTCAGGCTCCTGTACCTCCTCCCTGATGGCGGAGGGGAAGGAGCTGTTCCTGAATCGTTGAGTGTGTGTCTTCGGGCTCCTGTACCTCCTCCCTGATGGCAGAGGGGAAGGAGCTGTTCCTGAATCGCTGAGTGTGTGTCTTCGGGCTCCTGTACCTCCTCCCTGATGGCGGAGGGGAAGGAGCTGTTCCTGAATCGCTGAGTGTGTGTCTTCGGGCTCCTGTACCTCCTCCCTGATGGCAGAGGGGAAGGAGCTGTTCCTGAATCGCCGAGTGTGTGTCTTCGGGCTCCTGTACCTCCTCCCTGATGGCAGAGGGGAAGAAGCTGTTCCTGAATCGCCGAGTGTGTGTCTTCGGGCTCCTGTACCTCCTCCCTGATGGCAGAGGGGAAGAAGCTGTTCCTGAATCGCCGAGTGTGTGTCTTCAGGCTTCTGTACCTCCTACCTGATGGCAGAGGGGAAGAAGCTGTTCCTGAATTGTTGAGTGTGTGTCTTCAGGCTCCTGTACCTCCTCCCTGATGGCAGAGGGGAAGAAGCTGTTCCTGAATCGTTGAGTGTGTGTCTTCAGGCTCCTGTACCTCCTCCCTGATGGCAGAGGGGAAGAAGCTGTTCCTGAATCGTTGAGTGTGTGTCTTCAGGCTCCTGTACCTCCTCCCTGATGGCAAAGGGGAAGAAGCTGTTCCTGAATCGCTGAGTGTGTGTCTTCAGGCTCCTGTACCTGCTCCCTGATGGCAGAGGGGAAGGAGCTGTTCCTGAATCGTTGAGTGTGTGTCTTCAGGCTCCTGTACCTCCTCCCTGATGGCAGAGGGGAAGAAGCTGTTCCTGAATCGCTGAGTGTGTGTCTTCAGGCTTCTGTACCTTCTCCCTGATGGCAGAGGGGAAGAAGCTGTTCCTGAATCGTTGAGTGCTTGTCTTCAGACTCCTGTACCTTCTCCCTGATGGCAGAGGTGAAGAAGCTGTTCCTGAATCGTTGAGTGTGTGTCTTCAGGCTCCTGTACCTCCTCCCTGACGGTAGCAAAGAGAAAAGGGGATATCCGATGCTCCTACGTCAAAGGGTCTGGGATGGTGAGCCCTCAGAATGAGACCAGATACGAAAGCAACTAATAATGAAAAGTTACGATGTTACAATAAAAAAAATACTTTTAAAAATAAACAAGTTGTTCAAAAAACAAGAGCAAAAAGTGAGGTGGTCTTCAAGGACCGTTCAAAAATCCGACGGTGGAGGGGAAGAAGCTGCATCTAAAACAGTGAGTGAGAGCCTTCAGACTCCAGTATCTCCTGGGGGAGACACGTCAATCCCTTAAATCAATCCCAGAAGAAAAACAGAATCATGGCAGAGAGACATCAATCCCAGTCTGATATACAGGGTCATGGCAGAGAGACATCAATCCCAGTCTGATATACAGGGTCATGGTGGGGAGACGTCAATCCCAGTCTGATGCACAGGGTCATGGTGGGGAGACGTCAATCCCAGTCTGATATACAGGGTCATGGTGGGGAGACGTCAATCCCAGTCTGATATACAGGGTCATGGCAGAGAGACATCAATCCCAGTCTGATATACAGGGTCACGGTGGGGAGACGTCAATCCCAGTCTGATATACAGGGTCACGGTGGGGAGACATCAATCCCAGTCTGATATACAGGGACATGGTGGTGAGACGTCAAGCCCAGTCTGATATACAGGGACATGGTGGTGAGACGTCAATCCCAGTCTGATATACAGGGACATGGTGGGGAGACGTCAATCCCAGTCTGATATACAGGGTCAGGGTGGGGTGACATCAATCCCAGTCTGATATACAGGGTCATGGCAGAGAGACATCAATCCCAGTCTGATATACAGGGTCATGGTGGGGAGACGTCAATCCCAGTCTGATATACAGGGTCATGGTGGGGAGACGTCAATCCCAGTCTGATATACAGGGTCAGGGTGGGGTGACATCAATCCCAGTCTGATATACAGGGTCATGGCAGAGAGACATCAATCCCAGTCTGATATACAGGGTCATGGCAGAGAGACATCAATCTCAGTCTGATATACAGGGTCATGGCAGAGAGACATCAATCCCAGTCTGATATACAGGGTCATGGTGGGGAGACGTCAATCCCAGTCTGATATACAAGGTCATGGTGGGGAGACGTCAATCCCAGTCTGATATACAGGGTCATGGTGGGGAGACGTCAATCCCAGTCTGATATACAGGGACATGGTGGTGAGACGTCAATCCCAGTCTGATATACAGGGTCATGGTGGGGAGACGTCAATCCCAGTCTGATATACAGGGTCATGGTGGGGAGACGTCAATCCCAGTCTGATATACAGGGTCATGGTGGGGAGACATTAATCCCAGTCTGATATACAGGGTCATGGTGGGGAGACGTCAATCCCAGTCTGATATACAGGGTCATGGTGGGGAGACGTCAATCCCAGTCTGATATACAGGGACATGGTGGGGAGACGTCAATCCCAGTCTGATATACAGGGTCATGGTGGGGAGACGTCAATCCCAGTCTGATATACAGGGACATGGTGGTGAGACGTCAATCCCAGTCTGATATACAGGGTCATGGTGGGGAGACATCAATCCCAGTCTGATATACAGGGTCATGGTGGGGAGACATCAATCCCAGTCTGATATACAGGGTCATGGTGGGGAGACGTCAATCCCAGTCTGATATACAGGGACATGGTGGTGAGACGTCAATCCCAGTCTGATATACAGGGTCATGGCAGAGAGACATCAATCCCAGTCTGATATACAGGGACATGGTGGTGAGACGTCAATCCCAGTCTGATATACAGGGTCATGGTGGGGAGACATCAATCCCAGTCTGATATACAGGGTCATGGTGGGGAGACATCAATCCCAGTCTGATATACAGGGTCATGTTGGGGAGACATCAATCCCAGTCTGATATACAGGGTCATGGTGGGGAGACGTCAATCCCAGTCTGATATACAGGGACATGGTGGTGAGACGTCAATCCCAGTCTGATATACAGGGTCATGGTGGGGAGACGTCAATCCCAGTCTGATATACAGGGTCACGGTGGGGAGACATCAATCCCAGTCTGATATACAGGGTCAGGGTGGGGAGACGTCAATCCCAGTCTGATATACAGGGACATGGTGGTGAGACGTCAATCCCAGTCTGATATACAGGGTCACGGTGGGGAGACATCAATCCCAGTCTGATATACAGGGTCATGGTGGGGAGACGTCAATCCCAGTCTGATATACAGGGTCATGGCAGAGAGACATCAATCCCAGTCTGATATACAGGGTCATGGTGGGGAGACGTCAATCCCAGTCTGATATACAGGGTCAGGGTGGGGAGACATCAATCCCAGTCTGATATACAGGGTCATGGCGGGGAGACGTCAATCCCAGTCTGATATACAGGGTCATGGTGGGGAGATGTCAATCCCAGTCTGATATACAGGGTCACGGTGGGGAGACGTCAATCCCAGTCTGATACACAGGGTCACGGTGGGGAGACGTCAATCCCAGTCTGATATACAGGGACATGGTGGTGAGACGTCAATCCCAGTCTGATATACAGGGACATGGTGGTGAGACGTCAATCCCAGTCTGATATACAGGGTCATGGTGGGGAGACATCAATCCCAGTCTGATATACAGGGTCATGGTGGGGAGACATCAATCCCAGTCTGATATACAGGGTCATGGTGGGGAGACGTCAATCCCAGTCTGATACACAGGGTCATGGTGGGGAGACGTCAATCCCAGTCTGATATACAGGGTCACGGTGGGGAGACGTCAATCCCAGTCTGATATACAGGGACATGGTGGTGAGACGTCAAGCCCAGTCTGATATACAGGGACATGGTGGTGAGACGTCAATCCCAGTCTGATATACAGGGACATGGTGGGGAGACGTCAATCCCAGTCTGATATACAGGGTCAGGGTGGGGTGACATCAATCCCAGTCTGATATACAGGGTCATGGCAGAGAGACATCAATCCCAGTCTGATATACAGGGTCAGGGTGGGGTGACATCAATCCCAGTCTGATATACAGGGTCATGGCAGAGAGACATCAATCCCAGTCTGATATACAGGGTCATGGTGGGGAGACGTCAATCCCAGTCTGATATACAGGGTCAGGGTGGGGTGACATCAATCCCAGTCTGATATACAGGGTCATGGCAGAGAGACATCAATCCCAGTCTGATATACAGGGTCATGGCAGAGAGACATCAATCCCAGTCTGATATACAGGGTCATGGCAGAGAGACATCAATCCCAGTCTGATATACAGGGTCATGGTGGGGAGACGTCAATCCCAGTCTGATATACAAGGTCATGGTGGGGAGACGTCAATCCCAGTCTGATATACAGGGTCATGGTGGGGAGACGTCAATCCCAGTCTGATATACAGGGACATGGTGGTGAGACGTCAATCCCAGTCTGATATACAGGGTCATGGTGGGGAGACGTCAATCCCAGTCTGATATACAGGGACATGGTGGGGAGACGTCAATCCCAGTCTGATATACAGGGTCATGGTGGGGAGACGTCAATCCCAGTCTGATATACAGGGACATGGTGGTGAGACGTCAATCCCAGTCTGATATACAGGGTCATGGTGGGGAGACATCAATCCCAGTCTGATATACAGGGTCACGGTGGGGAGACATCAATCCCAGTCTGATATACAGGGTCATGGTGGGGAGACGTCAATCCCAGTCTGATATACAGGGACATGGTGGTGAGACGTCAATCCCAGTCTGATATACAGGGTCATGGCAGAGAGACATCAATTCCAGTCTGATATACAGGGACATGGTGGTGAGACGTCAATCCCAGTCTGATATACAGGGCCATGGCGGGGAGACATCAATCCCAGTCTGATATACAGGGTCATGGTGGGGAGACATCAATCCCAGTCTGATATACAGGGTCATGTTGGGGAGACATCAATCCCAGTCTGATATACAGGGTCATGGTGGGGAGACGTCAATCCCAGTCTGATATACAGGGACATGGTGGTGAGACATCAATCCCAGTCTGATATACAGGGTCATGGCAGAGAGACATCAATCCCAGTCTGATATACAGGGTCATGGTGGGGAGACGTCAATCCCAGTCTGATATACAAGGTCATGGTGGGGAGACGTCAATCCCAGTCTGATATACAGGGTCATGGTGGGGAGACGTCAATCCCAGTCTGATATACAGGGACATGGTGGTGAGACGTCAATCCCAGTCTGATATACAGGGTCATGGTGGGGAGACGTCAATCCCAGTCTGATATACAGGGACATGGTGGGGAGACGTCAATCCCAGTCTGATATACAGGGTCATGGTGGGGAGACGTCAATCCCAGTCTGATATACAGGGACATGGTGGTGAGACGTCAATCCCAGTCTGATATACAGGGTCATGGTGGGGAGACATCAATCCCAGTCTGATATACAGGGTCATGGTGGGGAGACATCAATCCCAGTCTGATATACAGGGTCATGGTGGGGAGACGTCAATCCCAGTCTGATATACAGGGACATGGTGGTGAGACGTCAATCCCAGTCTGATATACAGGGTCATGGCAGAGAGACATCAATTCCAGTCTGATATACAGGGACATGGTGGTGAGACGTCAATCCCAGTCTGATATACAGGGTCATGGCGGGGAGACATCAATCCCAGTCTGATATACAGGGTCATGGTGGGGAGACATCAATCCCAGTCTGATATACAGGGTCATGTTGGGGAGACATCAATCCCAGTCTGATATACAGGGTCATGGTGGGGAGACGTCAATCCCAGTCTGATATACAGGGACATGGTGGTGAGACGTCAATCCCAGTCTGATATACAGGGTCATGGTGGGGAGACGTCAATCCCAGTCTGATATACAGGGACATGGTGGTGAGACGTCAATCCCAGTCTGATATACAGGGTCAGGGTGGGGAGACGTCAATCCCAGTCTGATATACAGGGTCACGGTGGGGAGACATCAATCCCAGTCTGATATACAGGGTCAGGGTGGGGAGACGTCAATCCCAGTCTGATATACAGGGACATGGTGGTGAGACGTCAATCCCAGTCTGATATACAGGGTCACGGTGGGGAGACATCAATCCCAGTCTGATATACAGGGTCATGGTGGGGAGACGTCAATCCCAGTCTGATATACAGGGTCATGGCAGAGAGACATCAATCGCAGTCTGATATACAGGGTCATGGTGGGGAGACGTCAATCCCAGTCTGATATACAGGGTCAGGGTGGGGAGACATCAATCCCAGTCTGATATACAGGGTCATGGCGGGGAGACGTCAATCCCAGTCTGATATACAGGGTCATGGTGGGGAGACGTCAATCCCAGTCTGATATACAGGGTCACGGTGGGGAGACGTCAATCCCAGTCTGATACACAGGGTCACGGTGGGGAGACGTCAATACCAGTCTGATATACAGGGACATGGTGGTGAGACGTCAATCCCAGTCTGATATACAGGGACATGGTGGTGAGACGTCAATCCCAGTCTGATATACAGGGTCATGGTGGGGAGACATCAATCCCAGTCTGATATACAGGGTCATGGTGGGGAGACATCAATCCCAGTCTGATATACAGGGTCATGGTGGGGAGACGTCAATCCCAGTCTGATACACAGGGTCATGGTGGGGAGACGTCAATCCCAGTCTGATATACAGGGACATGGTGGTGAGACATCAATCCCAGTCTGATATACAGGGTCATGGTGGGGAGACGTCAATCCCAGTCTGATATACAGGGTCATGGTGGGGAGACGTCAATCCCAGTCTGATATACAGGGTCATGGCAGAGAGACATCAATCCCAGTCTGATATACAGGGTCATGGTGGGGAGACATCAATCCCAGTCTGATATACAGGGTCACGGTGGGGAGACGTCAATCCCAGTCTGATATACAGGGTCAGGGTGGGGAGACATCAATCCCAGTCTGATATACAGGGTCACGGTGGGGAGACGTCAATCCCAGTCTGATATACAGGGTCATGGTGGGGAGACGTCAATCCCAGTCTGATACACAGGGTCATGGTGGGGAGACGTCAATCCCAGTCTGATATACAGGGACATGGTGGTGAGACGTCAATCCCAGTCTGATATACAGGGACATGGTGGTGAGACGTCAATCCCAGTCTGATATACAGGGTCATGGTGGGGAGACATCAATCCCAGTCTGATATACAGGATCATGGTGGGGAGACATCAATCCCAGTCTGATATACAGGGTCATGGTGGGGAGACGTCAATCCCGGTCTGATACACAGGGTCATGGTGGGGAGACGTCAATCCCAGTCTGATATACAGGGACATGGTGGTGAGACGTCAATCCCAGTCTGATATACAGGGTCATGGTGGGGAGACGTCAATCCCAGTCTGATATACAGTCTAATATACAAGGTTATGGTGGGGAGACGTGATCCCAGTCTGATATATGGAGTGATGACAGGGAGAGGGAGACGTCAATCCCAGTCTGCTATACGGAGTGATGGCAGGGAGAAGGAGACATCAATCCCAGTCTGATATACAGGGTCAGGGTGGGGAGACGTCAATCCCAGTCTGATATACAGGGTCAGGGTGGGTAGTCATTCATTCCAGGTTGATATACAAGCTCATGATGGGGAGAACTAAATCCCAGTCTGATCTTCAGCGTAAAGGTGAGGTGACATCAATCCCAATGGGAGGTAGAAGGGAATGGTGCAGACACGAGAATCCCAGTCTGATTTCAAAGGACATGGTGGAGTCATATCAATCCCAGTCTGATATACAAGGTCATGGTGGGGAGACGTCAATCCCAGTCTGATATACAGGGTCATGGTGGGGAAATGTCAATCCCAGTCTGATATACAGGGTCATGGTGGGGAGACGTCAATCCCAGTTTGAGTTACAAGGTAATGGTGGTCAGACATCATTCCCATACTGATAAACAGGGTCATGGTATGGGAGACATTGATCCCAGTCTGATATACAGGGTCATGGTGAGGAGATGCAAATCCCAGTCTGAGAAACAAGGTCATGGTGGGGACACATGATCCCAGTCTGATACACAATGTCATACAGGGGAGACGTCAATCCCAGTCTGATATTCAGAGTCATAGTAGGTAGTCATCAATCCCAGAGGGATATACAAGCTTATGGTGGGGAGAACTAAATCCCAGTCTGATCTTCAGGGTAAAGGTGGGGAGAGATAAATCCCAGTCTGATATACAGGGTCAGGGTGGGGAGACAACAACCACAGTCTGATATACAAGGTCATGCTGGGGAGTCGTCAATCCCAGTGTGATACACAACGTCATGCAGGGGAGATGTCAATCCAGTCTAACAAACTAGATCCTGGTGGAGGGACACCAATCCCAGTGTGAGTTACAAGGTAATGGTGGTCAGACAGAAATCCCAGTCTGATTTACAGGGTCATGGTGGCCAGACATCAATCTCAGTGTGAGTTACAAGGTAATGGTGGCCAGACATCAATCCCAGTCTGATATATAAGGTTATAGTGGGGAGATAGGATCCCAGTCTGTTACAGAAGGTCATAGTGGGGAGACAACAAACCCAGTTTGATACACAGGGTCAGGGTGGGGAGATGTCAATCCCAGTCTGATATACAGGGTCAGGGTGGGGAGATGTCAATCCCAGTCTGATATACAGGGTCATGGTGGTGAGACGTCAATCCCAGTCTGATATACAGGGACATGGTGGTGAGACGTCAATCCCAGTCTGATATACAGGGTCATAGTGGGGAGACGTCAATCCCAGTCTGATATACAGTCTAATATACAAGGTTATGGTGGGGAGACGTGATCCCAGTCTGATATATGGAGTGATGGCAGGGAGAGGGAGACGTCAATCCCAGTCTGATATACGGAGTGATGGCAGGAAGAAGGAGACATCAATCCCAGTCTGATATACAGGGACATGGTGGTGAGACGTCAATCCCAGTCTGATATACAGGGTCATGGTGGGGTGACATCAATCCCAGTCTGATATACAGGGTCACGGTGGGGAGACGTCAATCCCAGTCTGATATACAGGGTCACGGTGGGGAGACATCAATCCCAGTCTGATACACAAGGTCACAGGAGTGAAGAGACATCAATCCCAGTCCAATATACAAGTTTACGGTGGGGAGACATGATCCCAGTCTGATACCGAAGGTCATAATGGGGAGACAACAAACCCAGTTTGATATACAGGGTCAAGGTGGGGAGACATCATAGAGACACAGAAAACCTACAGCACAATACAGGCCCTTCGGCCCACAAAGTTGTGCTGAACATGTCCCTACCGTAGAAATTACTCGGCTTACCAACAGACCTCAATTTTACTAAGCTCCATGTACCTAACTAAATGTCTCTTAAAAGACCCTACTGTATCCACCTCCACCACCGTTGCTGGCCGCCCATTCTTTGCACTCACCACTCTCTGAGTAAAAAACCTCTCCCTGACATACAGAGAGGCTTTGAGGAAAGAGAAGCAGAATAAACAGTGTAAAGACAGTAAGGTAGAAGGGCTGAAATGTGTGTACTTCAATGCAAGAAGCATCAGGAACAAAGGTGATGAACTGAGAGCTTGGATACATACATGGAATTATGATGTAGTGGCCATTACAGAGACTTGGCTGGCAGCAGGGCAGGAATGGATTCTCAATATTCCTGGATTTCTGTGCTTTAAAAGGGATAGAGAGGGTGGAAAAAGGGGAGGAGGGGTGGCATTACTGGTCAGGGATACTATTACAGCTACAGAAAGGGTGGGTAATGTAGCAGAATCCTCTTTTGAGTCAGTATGAATGGAAGTCAGGAACAGGAAGGGAGCAGTTACTTTACTGGGGGTATTCTATAGGCCCCCTGGTAGCAGCAGAGATACAGAGGAGCAGATTGGGAGGCAGATTTTGGAAAGGTGCAAAAATAACAGGGTTGTTATCATGGGTGACTTTAACTTCCTTAATACTGATTGGCACCTGATTAATTCCAAGGGTTTAGATGGGGCAGAGTTTAAGTGTGTCCAGGATGGATTCCTGTCACAGTATGTGGACAGGCCAACTAGGGGGAATGCCATACTAGATCTAGTACTAGGTAATGAACTGGGTCAGGTCACAGATCTCTCAGTGGGTGAGCATCTGGGGGACAGTGACCACCGCTCCCTGGCCTTTAGCATTATCATAGAAAAGGATACAATCAGAGAGGACAGAAAAATTTTTAATTGGGGAAAGGCAAATTATGAGGCTATAAGGCTAGAACTTGCAGGTGTGAATTGGGATGATGTTTTTGCAGGGAAATGTACCATGGACATGTGGTCGATGTTTAGAGATCTCTCGCAGGATGTTAGGGATAAATTTGTCCTGGTGAGGAAGATAAAGAATGGTAGGGTGAAGGAACCATGGGTGACAAGTGAGGTGGAAAATCTAGTCAGGAGGAAGAAGGCAGCATACATGAGGTTTAGGAAGCAAGGATCAGATGGGTGTATTGAAGAATATAGGGAAGCAAGAAAGGAGCTTAAGAAGGGGCTGAGAAGAGCAAGAAGGGGGCATGAGAAGGCCTTGGCGAGTAGGGTAAAGGAAAACCCCAAGGCATTCTTCAATTATGTGAAGAACAAAAGGACGACAGGAATGAAGGTAGGACCGATTAGAGATAAAGGTGGGAAGATGTGCCTGGAGGCTGTGGAAGTGAGCGAGTTCCTCAATGAATACTTCTCTTCGGTATTCACCAATGAGTGGGAACTTAATGATGGTGAGGACAATATGAGTGAGGTTGATGTTCTGGAGCATGTTGATATTAAGGGAGAGGAGGTGTTGGAGTTGTTAAAATACATTAGGACAGATAAGTCCCCAGGGCCAGATGGAATATACCCCAGGCTGCTCCACGAGGTGAGAGAAGAGATTGCTGAGCTTCTGGCTAGGATCTTTATGTCCTCGTTGTCCATGGGACTGGTACCGGAGGATTGGAGGGAGGCAAGTGTTGTCCCCTTGTTCAATAAAGGTAGTAGGGATAGTCCAGGTAATTATAGACCAGTGAGCCTTACGTCTGTGGTGGGAAAGCTGTTGGAAAAGATTCTTAGAGATAGGATCTATAGGCATTTAGAGAATCATCGTCTGATCAGGGACAGTCAGCATGGCTTTGTGAAGGGCAGATCGTGAAGGGAGTTCTTTGAGGAGGTGACCAGGCATATAGATGAGGGTAGTGCAGTGGATGTGATCTATATGGATTTTAGTAAGGCATTTGACAAGGTTCCACACGGTAGGCTTATTCAGAAAGTCAGAAGGCATGGGATCCAGGGAAGTTTGGCCAGGTGGATTCAGAACTGGCTTGCCTGCAGAAGGCAGAGGGTGGTGGTGGAGGGACTACATTCAGATTGGAGGATTGTGACCAGTGGTGTCCCACAAGGATCTGTTCTGGGACCTCTACTTTTCGTGATTTTTATTAACGACCTGGATGTGGGGTTAGAAGGGTGGGTTGGCAAGTTTGCAGACGACACAAAGGTTAGTGGTGTTGTAGATAGTGTACAGGATTGTCAAAGATTGCAGAGAGACATTGATAGGATGCCGAAGTGGGCTGAGAAGTGGCAGATGGAGTTCAACCCGGAGAAGTGTGAGGTGGGACACTTTGGAAGGACAGACTCCAAGGCAGAGTACAAAGTAAATGGCAGGATACTTGGTAGTGTGGAGGAGCAGAGGGATCTCGGGGTACATGTCCACAGATCCCTGAAAGTTGCCTCACAGTTGGATAGGGTAGTTAAGAAAGCTTATGGGGTGTTAGCTTTCATAAGTTGAGGGATAGAGTTTAAGAGTCGCGATGTAATGATGCAGCTCTATAAAACTCTGGTTAGGCCACACTTGGAGTACTGTGTCCAGTTCTGGTCGCCTCACTATAGGAAGGATGTGGAAGCATTGGAAAGGGTACAGAGGAAATTTACCAGGATGCTGTCTGGTTTAGAAAGTATGCATTATGATCAGAGATTAAGGGAGCTAGGGCTTTACTCTTTGGAGAGAAGGAGGATGAGAGGAGACATGATAGAGGTGTACAAGATAATAAGAGGAATAGATGAGTGGATAGCCAGCGCCTCTTCCCCAGGGCACCACTGCTCAATACAAGAGGACATGGCTTTAAGGTAAGGGGTGGGAAGTTCAAGGGGATATTAGAGGAAGGTTTTTTACTCAGAGAGTGGTTGGTGCGTGGAATGCACTGTCTGAGTCAGTGGTGGAGGCAGATACACTAGTGAAGTTTAAGAGAAGACTAGACAGGTATACGGAGGAATTTAAAGTGGGGGCTTATGGAAGGCAGGGTTTGAGGGTCGGCACAACATTGTGGGCCGAAGGGCCTGTACTGTGCTGTACTATTCTATGTTCTATGACATGTCCTCTGTACCTACTCACCAGCACCTTAAACCTATGTCCTCTTGTGGTAACCATTTCAGCCCTGGGAAAAAGCCTCTGACTATCCACACGATCAATGCCTCTCATCATCCTATACATTTCTATCAGGTCACCTCTCATCCTCCGTTGCTCCAAGGAGAAAAGGCTGAGTCAATCCCAGTCTGATATACAGGGTCACGGTGGGGAGACGTCAATCCCAGTCTGATATACGGGGTCACGGTGGGGAGACGTCAATCCCAGTCTGATATACAGGGTCATAGTGGGGAGACGTCAATCCCAGTCTGATACACAGGGTCATGGTGGGGAGACGTCAATCCCAGTCTGATACACAGGGTCATGGTGGGGAGACGTCAATCCCAGTCTGATACAGAGGGTCATGGTGGGGAGACGTCAATCCCAGTCTGATATACAGGGTCACGGTTGGGAGAAGTCAATCCCAGTCTGATATACAGGGTCACGGTGGGGAGACGTCAATCCCAGTCTGATATACAGGGTCACGGTGGGGAGATGTCAATCCCAGTCTGATATACAGGGTCACGGTGGGGAGACGTCAATCCCAGTCTGATATACAGGGTCACGGTGGGGAGACGTCAATCCCAGTCTGATATACAGGGTCATAGTGGGGAGACGTCAATTCCAGTCTGATACACAGGGTCACGGTGGGGAGATATCAATCCCAGTCTGATATACAGGGTCATGGTGGGGAGATATCAATCCCAG
Source organism: Mobula birostris (assembly GCF_030028105.1). Taxonomy (NCBI): domain Eukaryota; kingdom Metazoa; phylum Chordata; class Chondrichthyes; order Myliobatiformes; family Myliobatidae; genus Mobula; species Mobula birostris. The sequence continues at coordinate 4,892,800 of NC_092402.1, forward strand.
TCTGATGAACAAGGTCATGGTGGGGACAGTTCACTCCCTCTCTATTGACTCTGTCATATGCAAGTTCGAAGGTCAAAATAATTTTACATTCTGAGTACATATACTTTGCCGTATCGTATTCCGAAGTTTATTTTCGCGCAGGCATTCAAAGTAGAAGAAAAAAGAAGCAAAAGGTTTTATGAAAAAACTGCACAGAATAGCCTCATGAGCAACTTCTGTGTAAGGGGCAAACTTTGCATTTAATAAACCAACGAATCGACAAACAAGAGGGTCAGATATTATTGCTTGCACACAAGCCTAAGGAGAACGGTATAATTTTTACTCTGTACACAGTGCAGCACAAAAAACCTACAAGAGTATAAAGAACATAATAATCATAAAAAACACCTAAACACATACATCCTGCTTCCAATCGTGGGCAAGTCTGGGACCAGGGGGTACAGCCTCAGAATAGAAGGACGTTCCCTTTAGAATAGAGACGAGGAGGAACTTCTTTAACTAACGGTTAGTGAATTTGTGAAATCCTTTTGTCACAGGCGGCTGTGGAGGCCAAGTCATTGGCTATATTTAAAGCAGAGGTCAACTGGTTCTTGGTTATTATGAACTAGTTGCCTGTTACACCTCTGGCGTTTCAGGCAGCAATGAAGGTTCTCCACCTCTGTTAGTCTTTGACTATATAGAATAAATCTTCATTGCTGTTTCTGTAACAATTTTCTTTTGACCAATCAGGGTTGTTGCCCCCCCCCCCCCAAATCTGTCGGGAGCCAGTGGCCCTCTCTTAGTCTGACCTCTACCCTTTGACCTGTTTGACATGAGCAACCCTGCCAAGAGCTAAAGCATAAAGCCCTGACTCCAGCCAGCACAGCTCTCCGGGTTATTGAAGTACGAAAGCAAGCATGCAAGTACAGCAGGCAGTGAAGAAAGCTAATGGCATGCTGGTCTTCATAACAAGGGGAATTGAGTATAAGAGCAAAGAGGTCCTTCTGCAGCTGTGCAGGGCTCTGGTGAGACCACACCTGGAGTACTGTGTGCAGTTTTGGCCTCCAAATTTGGGGAAGGACATTCTTGCTATTGAGGGAGTGCAGCGTAGGTTCACAAGGTTAATTCCCGGGATGGCGGGACTGTCATATGTCAAAAGGTTGGAGCGACTGGGCTTGTATACGCTGGAATTTAGAAGGCTGAGAGGGGATCTTATTGAAACATATAAGATTATTAAGGGATTGGACACGCTGCAGGCAGGAAACATGTTCCCGCTGATGGGTGAGTCCAGAACCAGAGGCCACAGTTGAAGAATAAGGGGTAGGCCGTTTAGAACGGAGTTGAGGAAAAACTTTTTCACCCAGATAGTGGTGGATATATGGAATGCTCTGCCCCAGAAGGCTGTGGAGGCCAAGTCTCTGGATGTTTTCAGGAAAGAGATGGATAGAGCTCTTAAAGATAGCGGAATCAAAGCTTATGGGGATAAGGCAGGAACTGGATACTGATTGTGGATGATCAGCCATGATCACGGTGCTGGCTCGAAGGGCCGAATGGCCTACTCCAGCACCTATTGTCTATTGAAAGCCTCCTAACCCAAGGTTGTGGTCATCTTGGGGGAAGTTCTTGATTCGTCAGGGTGTCAAAGGTTACCGGGATAAGGCAGGAGGAGGCGTTTGAGGGGGATAATGAATCAGCCATGATGGAACGGTCCAGCAGACTCGATGGGCTGAATGGCCTAATTCTGCTCCTCTGGTCTTGTGGTCCTACAATAGCAAGCATGAGCACGATGTTCCATTCCTGCAAAGCAGGACGGCAGGTTGCCAGCACTCACCTTCCCTCCTCTCCGTCGAGGAGGCCGCGGTACCTCGCTATTTCCCCCTCCAGCCTCATCTTGGTGTTGAGCAGCAACTCGTGCTTCCAGACCTGGCGCCTGATGTCCGTCCTGACCTCCCTCAGCTCGCCCTCCAGCTCCTCGACGACGCCCGCCAGGTCCCTCACCCGCCGCTCGTGCCTCTGCTCGGTCGCGCGGAGCGAGCGCTCCAAACCCTTCCGCTGCAAATCCACAACGGACCCGTCAGCGTTCTGTCGCGGAGCACGCCCAGCACCCTTCCCCCGCCTTCCCGCGCGAAGCCGCCCCCACCCCCCCCTTTCAAAAACCAGAATCAGCCTCAAGGAGCTTGGGGGAGCTCAGCGGCGCCTATGGAAAAGAGCGAACAGTCGACGTTCCGGGCCGAGACCCTTCGTCAGGACTGTAGAGGGAAGGGGGGAGAGGCCCTATAAATTCTGCTCCCCACCTTCCTTATAGGGCCTCTCCCCCCTTCCCTCTACAGTCCTGACGAAGGGATCCGGCCCGAAACGTCGACTTATCGTTTCCACGGGTGCTGCCCGACCTGCTGAGTTCCCCCAGCGTGCTGTGAGTGACCACAGGGAGGTGATGGGCAGGTAAGGAGATCAGGGAGAGAGGGAAATGGGGATGGGGAGAGGTGGGGCCGTGACCGGAAGTTGGAGAAAGCGACGCTCATGCCATCAGGTTGGGGGCTACCCAGACGGAGTATAAGGTGTCGCTCTTCCGACCCGAGTGTGGCCTCGCCGCGACAGTGGAGGAGGCCACGGAGTGGCTGTTGGAATGGGAATGGGAAGCGGAGTTAAATCTTCTGGCGGACGGAGCGTAGGTGCCCAGGGAAGCAGTAGGTCATAAAATTTGTTGTTTTGTAGCAGCAGTACATTGCAATACACAATAACAAAATCTAAATATTTACCAAACGGTGCTAAAGTCTATCTATAGCAAGGGTGCCTGAGACCTTTGCACATAGGACAGTAGTAATTTTATCCATTGCACTGTACTGCTGCGGCAAAAACAAACACAAATTTCATGTGTATGATGATAAACCTGATTCTGATCTGGGTCTCTGCTGTGGACTGAGAGAGGGGAAGGGGGACAGGGAGAGGGGAATCACGGTTGGGAAAAGGGGAAGGGCGAGGGGAGGGAGTGGGAAACACCGGAGAGATATTTTGTAATGGTCAATAAACCAATTGTTTGGAATCAAATGACCTTGCCTGGTGTCTCAGGGCTCTGGGTCCATCTGCACCCCCCAACTGCCCCGACACTCCTTCTCTGCCACCTGTCCCACACCCCTACCGCGGCGCCCCACCCTCGTCATTCCCAACATCCTCTGCTCCCGCCAGATTTACAAACTCGCTCTCCGCTCCACGCTGACAGATACAGTCTCAGGCAACCCAGCTAGATACTGTACATGTGCCTCTGAATTTTGACCCGTTCTGTATAAAATTAATTTAAATCCGAGAGGAAAAAAGCAAAATAAATGTTAAGGTCGTGCACATGGGTTCATTGTCCATTCAGAAACCTGATGGCAGAGGGCAATACATTGAGTGTGTGCCTTCAGGCTCCTGTACCTCCTCCCTGATGGCAGAGGGGAAGAAGCTGTTCCTGAATCATTGAGTGTGTGTCTTCAGGCTCCTGTACCTCCTCCCTGATGGCAGAGGGGAAGAAGCTGTTCCTGAGTCGTTGAGTGTGTGTCTTCAGGCTCCTGTACCTCCTCCCTGATGGCAGAGGGGAAGAAGCTGTTCCTGAATCGCTGAGTATGTGTCTTCAGGCTCCTGTACCTCCTCCCTGATGGCAGAGGGGAAGAAGCTGTTCCTGAATCGTTGAGTGTGTGTGTCTTCAGGCTCCTGTATCTCCTCCCTGATGGCAGAGGGGAAGAAGCTGTTCCTGAATCGTTGAGTGTGTGTGTCTTCAGGCTCCTTTATACTTTATACTCTATTGTCACCAAACAATTGATACTAGAGCGTACAATCATCACAGCGATATTTGATTCTGCGCTTCCCGCTCCGATTACAAATCGATAGTAAATATTAAAAAAATTTAATTATAAATCATAAATAGAAAATAGAAAAGGGAAAGTAAGGTAGTGCAAAAAAAACCGAGAGGCAGGTCCGGATATTTAGAGGGTACGGCCCAGATCCGGGTCAGGATCCGTTCAGCAGTCTTATCACAGTTGGAAAGAAGCTGTTCCCAAATCTGGCCGTACGAGTCTTCAAGCTCCTGAGCCTTCTCCCGGAGGGAAGAGGGACGAAAAGTGTGTTGGCTGGGTGGGTCGTGTCCTTGATTATCCTGGCAGCACTGCTCCGACAGCGTGCGGTGTAAAGTGAGTCCACGGACGGAAGATTGGTTTGTGTGATGTGCTGGGCCGTGTTCACGATCTTCTGCAGCTTCTTCCGGTCTTGGACAGGACAGCTTCCATACCAGGTTGTGATGCACCCTAGAAGAATGCTTTCTACAGTGCATCTATAAAAATTAGTGAGGGTTTTAGGGGTTTTGTACCTCCTGCCTGATGGCAGAGGGGAAGAAGCTGTTCCTGAATCGTTGAGTGTGTGTCTTCAGGCTCCTGTACCTCCTGCCTGATGGCAGAGGGGAAGAAGCTGTTCCTGAATCGTTGAGTGTGTGTCTTCAGGCTCCTGTACCTCCTCCCTGATGGCAGAGGGGAAGGAGCTGTTCCTGAATCGTTGAGTGTGTGTCTTCAGGCTCCTGTACCTCCTCCCTGATGGCAGCAGTGAGAAGAGGGCACGTCCTGCGCGATGAGGTCCTTCATCATGGGGGTGGCACCGTTTCGAGGCATCACCTTTTGAAGATGTCCTGACCACTGGAGGAGGCTGGTTCCCATGATGGGAGCTGAGTTTACAAGTTTCTTCAGATTTTTTCGATCCCCGTGCAGTGGCCTCTCCGTACCAGATGGTGATGCAGCCAGTCAGAATGCTCTCCACGGTACATCTGTTGAAATTTGTGAGAGTATTTGGTGACATAACCAAATCTCCTGAAACTCGAGGAAATATAGCCACTATTGTGCCTCCTTTGCGTAACGCTCAGCTATATTGGCTCGTATTTATCTCGGGGAAACCCCGTCTGCTGCCCACCTTGTCTCCAGGGCGCAGGTTGTATGGAAGACCGGCAGTTGCCCATGCTGCAAGTCTCCCTTCTCCACGCCACCGATGTTGTGCAAGGGAAGGGCACGAGGACCCATACAGCTTGGCACCAGTGTCGTCGCAGTGCAATGTGTGGTTAAGTGCCTTGCTCAAGGACACAACGTGCTGCCTTGGCCGAGGCTCGAACTCACGACCTTCAGGTCGCTAGTCCAATGTCTTAACCACTTGGCCACGTGCCCACAATGTACGTTTTACCAATTACACTTTATAGATATTACTAAATCTATGAGATTAATAGAAGTTCAATACAAAAAGGAACGGAAAAGGTGCCAGACTTATCAAAGTTCAGTTTCTCCGTGCACACGTTAGAGCGCGGGGACCTCTTTGGGACCACCTGGACCCCTTCGACTGGCAGCACGGCACCACCCGCAGTGATCAGCCCCAGCTTTCCCCGCACGTCCGTCGTCCTCACGGTCTCTCCTCCAACCTCCCCGCCAAAAACCCTCTGGTTCCCAGCCATAAGAGACAGCATATTCCCCCCAGAAAGAATAACATGGACACCCATTGCTTCATTCGCTCTGTTATAACCCAAACAAAGTGCTAGCTAGAGACTTCATCAGCACTTAACATAACAAAGAAGCCATTTTGATTACCATACACAGTAACATAAAAGAAGAAACCCCTTACATTTGTAATAGCATCGATATGTTGGGTCCAGGATAAATCCTCGGAGGTGTTGGCACCCAGGAACATGAAAGTGCTCACCCTTTGCGGGTGAGGTGTGTTACCTGGACTTCCCCTTCCCGAAGTCCACCATCAGGTCTTACAGGCGTCGGATGCAAGGTGGCCGTTGCGACATCACCCAACCAGCTGATCCCTCTCACTCCCGTCCGCACCCCCCCCGACCCTCGTCACCATCCGAAGTTCGAAGGTCGCCTCGTCGTGAAATTTACGGACGGTATTTGAGCTGTGCCTCGCCGCACGGTTGCGGGTGTAGAGAGAGAGAGTAGAGCAGTGGGCTAGGCGCGCCAAGCGTTGCCCGTCAGCGAGGAGGAGACGTCTGCACAGACTGCGGTCGGACGGTAAGGAGGCCAAAGATCCAGATGCAGGGGGAGGTACGGAGGCCCGGATTTTGGAGCTTGTGGATTAGAGCTGAGGGTACGATTGTGCTGATGACAGCTCTGCGTTCAATAAAGAGCCGCCTGACTTTAGTATTACTATTAATCGAGGAGATTTGAGGCCGAGGGGAGGGCGAGTGAGGCCGTAGACTTATCGTGGCGATAGGCAACCTGCAGCATTCAGGACATTTTGATAGTTAAGGAGGAAGGAGAAGATGGCGGTGCGATACAGCGCTCGTGGCCGTACCGAATGATATCGATATGTGTAACTAGGGAGCCGTGCACAATCCTGATTTGATGGAGACAGCTGTGAGAAGCGCAGAGGAACATCTGGAGAAACTTCTGAAATGCCCGCTTCGCTGCCACTGTGCGATCGAGAATCTCCGGAGGGGAAGGCCCCAAATCCTCGGCTCTGCCTGTTGCCTGTTGCCGGGGCCGGGGTCGAAGGGCTCGGCAGAGATGGTGCTCGGTGTCGGAGAGCTGGTCGGAGGCTCGGAGTTTTCGGACGGACTCAGAGTCGGACTGTGGTCGGGTGCTTCCGGGATGCTGCATCGACAAGTTGGCGGCGCTGGAGGTTCACCGTCTGCGTGAGGTGATAGGACTTTCGAGAAACTGTGAGACTTTTTTTTACCATGCCCATGGTCTGTTCTTAACAAATTACGGTATTGCTTTGCACTGTTGTAACTGTATGTTATAATTATGTGGCTTTTGTTAGTTTTTAAGTTGGTTTGTCATGTGTTTTCGCGCTATCATTCTGGAAAAACATCTTTATCATTTCTTAATGCATGCATTACTAAATGACAATAAAAGGGGTCAGTGTGTCCTCATAATCATAATAATCCAGGCCCCTTGCTTTGCCTGGAGGTGATTCTGGGCACGATCAACCTCTCGAAGCACCTCAACACAGGAGAAGAGTGGTTCGCACAACGTTTTACACTGCAGGAGACCCGGGTCCAATTCCCACCGCCGCCCCCATAAGCAGCTTGCACAGTCTCTCCCCTTGACCGCTCAGCTCTCCTCCTGGGTGCCCCGGTTTCCTCTCACAGCCCAAAGACCTAACGGCTGGTAGGCTAGTTAGCCTTTAGACAATAGACAATAGGTGCAGGAGTAGGCCATTCAGCCCTTCGAGACAGCACCACCATTCACTGTGATCATGGCTGGTCATCCGCAATCAGTACCCTTTTCCTGCCTTCTCCCCGTATCCCTTCACTCCACTATCTTTAAGAGCTCTATCTAACTCTTTCTTGAAAGAATCCAGAGAATTGGCCCCCACTGCCTTCTGAGGCAGAGCATTCCACAGAACCACAACCCTCTGTGTGAAAAAGTTTTTCCTCAACTCCGTTCTAAGTTGTCTACCCCTTATTCTTAAACTGTGGCCTCTGGCTCTGGACTCCCCCAACATCGGGAACATGTTTCCTGCCTCCAGCGTGTCCAATCCCTTAATAATCTTATATGTTTCAATCAGATTCCCTCTCATCCTTCCAAATTCTAAAGCCCAGTCGCTCCAATCTCTCAAAATATGACAGTCCCGCCATCACGGGAATTAACCTTGTGAACCTACACTGCCTCCCTCAATAGCTAGAATGTCCTTCCTCAAATTTGGAGACCAAAACTGTACACAATATTCCAGGTGTGGTCTCACCAGGGCCCTGTACAGCTGCAGAAGGGCCTCTTTGCTCTTATACTCAATTCCCCTTGTTATGAAGGCCAGCATGCCATTAACTTTCTTCACAGCCTGCTGTACCTGCATGCTTGCTTTCAGTGACTGATGTACAAGGACACCCAGATCTCATTGTACTTCCCCTTTTCCTAACTTGACACCATTCAGGAAGTAATCTGCCTTCCTGTTCTTACCACCAAAGTGGATAACCTCACATTTATCCACATTAAACTGCATCTGCCATGCATCTGCCCACTCACCCAGCCTGTCCAAGTCACCCTGCATTCTCATAACATCCTCCTCACATTTCACACTGCCACCCAGCTTTGTGCCATCGGCAAATTTGCTAAATTAGTCATTGTAAACTGTCCCACGATCAGGCTGGGATGAAATCAGCGGATTGCGGACTGGCACGGCTCCAAGGGCTGGAAGGGTCTGTTCCGTGCTGTGTCTCGATAGATAGATAGACTGATAGTACTTTACCGTCTTTCCAAGTTTCATTTTGATGTGGCTGCCCGGGGTGGTGATGGTGGCGACAGAGGCAAGCACGATAGTGGCGTTCAAGAGTCTCTGAGACAGTGACAACAATGTTGAGGAATTGGAAGGGTGTGTAGGCACGAGGGATTAGTTTAGTGGGTATTTGATTCCTGATCTGATTGGTTCAATCAGCGCGGCCCTGTAGCACAGCCTTTCCCTATAACCTGGGTCCTCGAGTGCCGGCCACATCCTCGTAACCTTTCTCTGCACTCTTTCCATCTTATTGACGTCTATCCAGTATGTCAGCCAGGGCACAAAACACCACAGAAAGGCAAAGAAAGATACGAATTATGACATCAGAGGATAAAGTATCCTCTGACCCGGATCTGGGCCGTACCCTCCAAATATCCGGACCTGCCTCTCGGTTTTTTTTTTTTTGCACTACCTTACTTTCCATTTTTCCATTTTCTATTTATGATTTATAATTTAAATTTTTAATATTTACTATCGATTTGTAATCCAGGGAGCGGGAAGCGCAGAATCAAATATCGCTGTGATGATTGTACGCTCTAGTATCAATTGTTTGGCGGCAATAAAGTATAAAGTATAGATTCGGAATGAAATGCCTTTAAATACCAGAATGGGTTTTCAATGTAAAGGGCAGTACAAATAGAGGGGAGTGGGGAGGTCCCACTAGAATGGTTAATCAAGATTAACTGTCCGGGGGAAGAAATTTTTAAGATGGTGTCATGTTTTTGTTTTCATAGCCCTAATGCACATTTTGGGTGGTGGGGTGGAGATACGTCTCCGCCAAAGGAGGTGTGAGGCGCTCCTTCCCTCCACCAGCCTGCAGGTCACCCTCGGGCAAGGTGCAGCACCTGCTCAGCCCCCCGATCAGGGTCAGGTGAAACCGTGAGCAGCCGGTGCAGATCACAAGTCCTGGTGACGCGACCACTGACGCCAGGCAGACAATCTCTGAAGAGTATTGATAATGGCTGGGAGGAAACACCCATCTTGTGAAGTCACTGCCCAGAAGGCGGCGATGGCAAACACCTCCATAGGAAAATTTGCCAAGAACAATCATGGTCATGGTAAGATTATGACTCTACTCATCATACAACAAGGCGCGCCTAACGATGATGTCATATGACAAGGTGCGCATAATGACGATGTCATATGACACACAGCAGATAATGACGATGTCATACGACACAGCACATAATGATGATGTGAAATTATTATAAAACAAGGCAATTATCTGCTAAATGAGATTCTGCAGATGCTGGAAATCCAGAGCAACACACAAAATGCTGGAGGAGCTCAGCAGATCAGGAGCGTATTAGGAAATGAATAAACAGTCGATGTTTGGGGCCGAAACCCTTCATCAGGACTGAGAAGGAAGGGGGAAGATGCCTGAAGGAAAAGGTGGGGGGGGGGGGAGGGACGAAAGCCAGCTGGAAGGTGACAGGTGAAGTCAGGAGGGTGGGAAAGGTCAAGGGCTGGAGAAGAGAGAATCTGACAGGAGAGGAGAGTGGACCGCGGGCGAAAGGGAAGGAGGAGGGGACCCAGGGAGGAAGTCATAGGCAGGTGTGAGGAAGTGAAAGGTCAGAGAAAGGGAGAAGGGCAGGAATTTTGTTCACTGGAAAGAGAAATGGATGTTCATCACACCATCAGGTTGGAGGCTACCCAGACGGAATATAAGGTGTTGCTTCTCCACCGAGGGGTGGCCTCATCTTGGCACAAGAGCGACACGTCGGAACGGGAATGGGAATCGAAGTTAAAAGGTGTGGCCACCGGGAAGTCCCGTTCATGGCTGAGAGTGCTCGACAAAGCGGCCTCCCCTCACCCACCACCAATTTACGACGGGTCTCACCGACATAGAGGAGGCTGCACCGGGAGCAGCGGACGCAGTAAGCGATGCCGGGTGCATTGGAGCCCGTGACACACCTTTGCTGTAAAGAGACTCTCTGTCTCGACCAATGCTTCGAACTCCTGAAAATATCTACTCCGTGGGGGCCACACCCCTCACTCGTCCGCGGCGCACCCACGTTTTGCGTTGGGATGCCTGAGGGAGTCCCGTGATCGGGCCTGGATCAAAGAGGGCAGCTTCAGAATGAGGGGGCTACGAGGTGCCACTGCTCAGGGAGATGGTCTTAGTCTTAGACACCAGGTCCCACTGCCCGTAGCTTACCACGTCCGACCCATCACTAGGAGGACACAGATAACAGGTGGTATGTTTTGTTAGACAAAATATGGATCGGGCTGCGTGTCTGATCAGACTGATAACCAGCCTTTCTCTAGAATTGAACCTCCTAAACACAAGACAACATACGAAGGACACTTCACATTATGGATCATACACGAAAAAATAAAATCGAAGCAATAGTGATAAGCATGGACGCTGAAAAGGCATTTGAATCGGTTAATCGGAATTTTCTTTACAGAGTTTTACATCGATTTGGTTTCCATGACACAATTATTAAAACTATACAGGCACTATATGACAATCCTACTGCTAGGATTAAAATCAATGGATATTTATCAAATAGTTTTACCCTAGAAAGGGGCACGAGACAGGGTTGTGCATGGTCACCGCTACTCTTCGCATTATATCTGGAACCATTAGCTCAATACATCAGACAAAATGAAGCTATCAAGGGGAATTACTATTAAAGGGACAGAGCATAAATTGGCCTGTTATGTGGATGACATTTTGATCTATCTCGGGCAACCGACATCCTCTTTCCCTAAATTGATGCAATCCTTTGAACAATATGGTTAATTATCAGGATACAAGATCAACACAGATAAAACCCAATTACTTTCATATGGACTATAGCCCACCAAGAGAAATTGAAAGTAGATATCCTTGGGCATGGGAAACAGAGTCTGTCATAATTGGGCATCATTATGCCAAAAGATTTGGCAAAATTATCAGAATGCAATTATCAGCCTATATATAAAAAAATTAAGGAAGATATAACAAGATGGAACCTAATTCCTTTTTTTAGTCTCAGTTCAAGGATTGAGTCTATTAAAATGAATATATTGCCCAGACTACTATATCTCTTTCAGATCCTACCAATAGAGATTAATCAGAATCAATTCAATGAATGGAGCAAAATGTTATCAAGATCTATATGGCAAGATAAAAGGCCTAGAGTTTGTCTCAAAACTTTGTAATTAACCAAGGAAAAGGGGGGATGGGGCCTACCTTCTCTTAGAGATTATTATTTTGCAGCACAGTTGAGAGCCGTGATATGCTGGTGCAACCCATCATATAACGCTCAATGGAAAAAAATTGAGGAGAGGATACTTCCCATTCCCATACAGGCAATTTCAGCTGATAACAACCTACAAAGATACATAAATACTATTGATAACCCGTGGGTGAAATGGACTCTTAAAATATGGAAAACTGTTATAAAAGAATATAAACTAGAGGGAGTATATGACTCGGATTTTACACCGAATAAACTGGATGACTCGGATTTTACACCGAATAATCTGGATGTTAGATTTAAGGATTGAACAGCTAAATGAATTAACAGCTATTTGCAATATAATGAAAGAAGGAACACTGTTCAGTTTTGAAATGCTCAAAGAGAAACATTTATTAGAAAAACAAGACTTTTATCGGTATCTACAGATGTGACAGTATGTTAATAGGACGGTTAAAAATGTAACCAAGGCAAGTGCATGTCTGATAGCGCTATTTAGAAAAGCATATAATTCAGACAACGGTAGTAGAATCATTTCAAGCGTGTATAAGGGTTTGTCAAATCTTAAAACACATTCAACTTCCTACATTAAAACGAAATGGGAGAAGGAAGGAGGGATAACAATATCTGAGTAAGACTGGACAATAATATGGAGGTATCAATGGAAGTGTACCAGTTCACAGAAATGGAGGGAGTTTGGGTGGAAAAACTTGATAGGATATTTTATTACACCCCCTCGGAAATCCCATTATGATAGTAACCCCACTGCTTGCTGGAGAAATTGTGGAAATCAAAATGCAAACCATTATCATATTTTCTGGGAATGCCCCGTTATCAAAGACTATTGGAGTGGGATACATAATGCCCTACAAGACAACTTTAAATGTGAAATACCCTTAGAAAGTAAGACCATATATTTTGGGTATATACCTCAAGAATAGTTGAAAAGAGATAACTGTTTAATGAATATACTGCTGGTGGCTGGTAAAAAGACCCTTACCAGGAAATGGTTATCAGAGGAGAGCCCAACTGTAAACGTATGGATGGAAATTACAATGGACATTTACAAAATGGAGAAGATAACAGCATCTGTTAATCATAAGTTGGAACAATTTGATTCCTGCTCAGAAAAATAGTTCAACTACATAACACCTCATAGGCCTGATTTTATTCTCACAAATCAATGAATATGTTGTTTAAAAAAAAAGATCACTCCCTACTTTGTACATAGTTTTCTCCTTTTGCTTGTTCTTTCTTTCCTCTCCTTTCTATAAGTGTATACCTCAGATCAACATTATGTGGAGATTTGTGACAAATATGACTATATGATATATATGTACAATATCTGAAATACATCTTATGGATTTTTTTTGATGATGAAATTCAATAAAAAATAAATTACAAATAAAAAAGAATTGAACCTCCTGAGTGGCTGCTGGGGAGAAATGAGAGGGTAAATTACAGGATTTCCTGTCAAATTTTAATGATTAAAAGATTAGCTTTATTTGTCAATTGCACAGTACTGCGCAAAATTTTTAGGCAGTTACCTCAATAGACAGCAATAGACCACAAGGCCATAAAGGAGCAGAATTAGGCCATTCAGCCCATCAGGTCTACTCTGCCATTTCATCATGGCTGATCCAATTTTCTCTCTCAGCCCCAATTTCCTCCCTTCTGTCCGTATCCCTTGATACGCTGACCAATCAAGAATCTATCAACCTCTGCCTTAACTATACGTAAAGACCTGACCTTCACAGTATTCTGTGGCAACAAATTCCACAGATTTACCACTCTCTGCCTAAAGAAGTTCCTCCTCATCTATTCTGAGGCTGTGTCCTCTGGTCCTAGGCTCCCCCACTATAGGAAACATCCTCTCCACATCCACTCTATCTGTATCCTCTGGTCCTAGGCTCCCCCACTATAGGAAACATCCTCTCCACATCCACTCTATCTGTGTCCTCTGGTCCTAGACTCCCCCACTATAGAGAACATCCTCTCCACATCCACTCTATCTGTGTCCTCTGGTCCTAGACTCCCCCACTGTAGGAAACATCCTCTCCACATCCACTATATCTGTGTCCTCTGGTCCCTGACTCCTCCACTATAGGAAACATCCTCTCCACATCCACTCTATCTGTGTCCTCTGGTCCTAGACTCCCCCACTATAGGAAACATCCTCTCCACATCCACTCTATCTGTATCCTCTGGTCCTAGACTCCCCCGCTATAGGAAACATCCTCTCCACGACCACTCTATCTGTGTCCTCTGGTCCTAGACTCCCCCACTATAGGAAACATCCTCTCCACATCCACTCTATCTGTGTCCTCTGGTCCTAGACTCCCCCACTATAGGAAACATCCTCTCCACATCCACTCTATCTGTGTCCTCTGGTCCTAGACTCTCCCACTATAGGAAACATCCTCTCCACGACCACTCTATCTGTGTCCTCTGGTCCTAGACTCCCCCACTATAGGAAACATCCTCTCCACATCCACTCTATCTGTGTCCTCTGGTCCTAGACTCCCCCACTATAGGAAACATCCTCTCCACATCCACTGTATCTGTGTCCTCTGGTCCTAGACTCCCCCACTATAGGGAACATCCTCTCCACATCCACTATATCTGTGTCCTCTGGTCCCTGACTCCTCCACTATAGGAAACATCCTCTCCACATCCACTCTATCTGTGTCCTCTGGTCCTAGACTCCCCCACCATAGGAAACATCCTCTCCACATCCACTCTATCTGTGCCCTCTGGTCCTAGACTCCCCCACTGTAGGAAACATCCTCTCCACATCCACTCTATCTGTGTCCTCTGATCCTAGACTCCCCCACTGTAGGAAACATCCTCTCCACATCCACTCTATCCAGGCTGTTCACCTTTCGATGGGTTTCAATCAGGTCACCCCTCATTCTTCTGAATTCCAGTGAAAATAGGCCCAAAGCCATCAAACGATCTTCATATGACAAGCCATTCAATCCTGGAATTGTTTTTGTGAATCTCCTTTAAACCCCCTCCAGTTTCAGCACATCCTTTCTAAGATAAGAGGCCCAAAACTTTCACTCACAATACTCCAAGTGAGGCTCCACCAGTGCTCTATAAAGTTTCAACACCACATCCTTGCTTTTATATTCTAGTACTCTGGAAATGAATGCCAACATGAAAGCACCAGCTTTCCAAGAAAAGGAAAACCTGGAAAAGCAGATAGACTTGGAAAAACAAGAAGTTTAAAAGTATAATGTGCGATAATTACTATTCTGTAACAAGACGATTTTAGTCTTACAAGTGATGTAGATGAAATCAATGTAATTGAGGTAATGCAACTACACGAAAACATGTGACATAATTCGGGAAGAATAGCAGTTTGCGGCATTACCTAACGAGCACATTAAGCATCCACAAGGAATTGCAACTACAGAATGATGCTAATAGAGAACTACAGGCTGAACTAGATTGTCTGAAGTAGAGAACTCCAGGACATATTTGGTTGAAACACCACAAGTCTAACAGGTGGTGGTAATGCACTGAAAACTGGTTGCCAACCGCCACTAAACAAAAAAAAAAGAATGCTAACATTGCATTTGCCTTCCTCACCACAGACTCAACCTGCAAATGAACCTTTCGGGAATCCATCTGACATTTCTTTGCCCTTTTTCCCCAATCTAAGTCCTTCTGTAGCCTCAAACCTATGTGCTCCACCTATCTTCACAGCGACCGCAAACTTTGCAACAAAGCCATCGATTCCATCATTTAAATCATTGACATATAACGTCAAAAGAATTGGTCTGAACACTGACCCCTGTAGAACTTCACTAGTCACTGGCCGCCAACCAGAAAAAAGCTCCCTTTATTCCACTCTTTGCCTCCAGCCAATCAGACACTGCTTCATCCATACTAGAATCTTTCCCTGTAATACCACGGGCTTGTAGCTATTTAAGCAGCCTCGTGTGTGGCACCTTGTCAAGGGCTTTCTGAAAATCCAAAGACACGACATCAACTGGTTCTCCTTTGTCTATCCTGCTTGTTATTTCTTTAAAAAGTTCCCAACAGATTTGTCAGGCAAGTCTTTCCCTTGAGGACACCATGTTGACTGTGGCCTATTTTATCATGTGCCTCCAAGTACCCTGAGACCTCGTCCTTAAATAATCAGCGCCAACATCTTCCCAACCACTGAAGTCAGACAAACAGTCCAACAATTTCATTTCTTCTGCCCCTCTCGCTCCTTGAAGAGTGGAGT
Source organism: Mobula birostris (assembly GCF_030028105.1). Taxonomy (NCBI): domain Eukaryota; kingdom Metazoa; phylum Chordata; class Chondrichthyes; order Myliobatiformes; family Myliobatidae; genus Mobula; species Mobula birostris. The sequence continues at coordinate 4,908,433 of NC_092402.1, forward strand.
GACATTTGCAATCTTCCAGTTTTCTGGAACCATTCCAGAATCTAGTGATCCTTGAAAGATCATTACTAATGCCTCTACAATCTCTTCAGTCACCTCTTTCAGAACTCTGGGGTGCACACCATCTGGTCCAGGTGATTAACTACCTTCAATTTCTCAAGAACCTTCTCCCTAGTAATGGTAACTTCACACACTTCATGACCCCTGACACCTGGAACTTCCACCATACTGTTACAGACTTCCACAGTGAAGACCGACACAAAATACTTATTCAGTTTGTCTGCCATTTCCTTGTCCTGCATTACCAGCTCTCCAGCATCGTTTTCTACTCTCGACTCTCACCTCCCTTTTACATTTTATGTACTCAAAGATACTTTTGGTATCCTCTTTAATATTACTGGCTAGCTTACTTTTATATTCCATCTTTACCTTCTTAATGACTCTTTTAGTTGCCTTCTGTTGGTTTTTAAAAACTTCCCAGTCCTCTAGCTGTCCACTAATTTTTTCTTTATTATATACCCTCTCTTTGACTTTTATGTTGGCTTTGACTTCTCTTGACTTCAACTACTGCACAGAGTCTTGTCATCTTCAGAAGTTTTCTGATGACTCTGTCATAGTTGGATGCATCAGCAGGGGAGATGAGGCTGAGTACAGGGCTACGGTCGGAAACTTTGTCACATGGTGTGAGCAGAATTATCTGCAGCTTAATGTGAAAAAGACTAAGCAGCTGGTGGTAGACCTGAGGAGAGCTAAGGGACCGGTGACCCCTGTTTCCATCCAGAGGGTCAGTGTGGACATGGTGGAGGATTACAAATACCTGGAGATACGAATTGACAATAAACTGGACTGGTCAAAGAACACTGAGGCTGTCTACAAGAAGGGTCAGAGCCGTCTCTATTTCCTGAGGAGACTGAGGTCCTTTAACATCTGTCGGACGATGCTGAGGATGTTCTACGAGTCTGTGGTGGCCAGTGCGATCATGTTTGCTGTTGTGTGCTGGGGCAGCAGGCTGAGGGTAGCAGACACCAACAGAATCAACAAACTCATTCGTAAGGCCAGTGATGTTGTGGGGATGGAATTGGGTTCTCTCACGGTGGTGTCTGAAAAGAGGATGCTGTCCAAGTTGCATGCCATCTTGGTCAATGTCTCCCATCCACTACATAATGTACTGGTTGGGCACAGGAGTACATTCAGCCAGAGACTCATTCCACCGAGATGCAACACAGAGCGTCATAGGAAGTCATTCCTGCCTGTGACCATCAAACTTTACAACTCCTCCCTTGGAGGGTCAGACACCCTGAGCCAATAGGCTGGTCCTGGACTTATTTCCTGGCATAATTTACATATTACTATTTAATTATTTATGGTTTTATTACTATTTAATTATTTATGGTGCAACTGTAACGAAAACCAATTTCCCTCGGGATCAATAAAGTATGACTATGACTATTTGTTAGCCACAGTCACCTTCCCTTCAGGATAATTCTTCCTCTTTGGGATGTATAAATCTTATGCCTTCCAAATTGCTTCCAGAAATTCCAGCCATTGCTGCTTTGCCATCATCCCTGCCAGTGTTCTTTTCCAATCAATTCCGGCTAGCTCTTCTCTCATACCTCTATAATTCCCTTTACTCCACTGTAATACTGATACATCTGACTTTAGCTGCTGCTTCTCAAATTTCAGGATGAATGCCATCATATTATGACCACCTTCCCCCCACTCTCTTCAACGTCTTCCTGGAACTGATCACGAGTGTTGCCCCTGAAGATCATGTGGGGACAGTCGGCATCAGAGGGAGGAACATCACAACCCTAAGATTTGCTGACGACTTGCAGGAAAAGAGGAGGAACTGGCCAGAGTACTGTTCAGAACTGTACAACTACCAGAGCAAAGGGGGATCCAAGCATGCTGAATGTGCAGGAATCTTCCAATGAGGATGACGATCCAATCATGCGTGAAGAAGTTGAAGCTGCAATATGATCACTGAAGTGTGGGAAGTCAGCAGGAGTTGACAACATCCCTGCTGAACTGCTGAAAAGGCTGGAGGAGAGCCCATGATAGACATGCTTACCACCATCTGCAATAAGATCTGGCGGACAGGTGAATGGCCGACACCTTGGACTCAGTCGCTGATCAATGTACTTCCCAAGAAAGGCAATCTCCAACTTTGCTAGAATTACCGTACTGTCAGTTTGATCAGCCATGCAAGCAAGGTAATGCTCAGAATCATCTTGAACAGACTGAGACCTCAGGCAGAAGACATCATTGCCGAGGAACCAGGCTTCCATAAGGGCAGAAGTACCACTTGGCAGATTTTCAACCTTCGCACCCTGTGAGAAACACCTTCAGCATCAGAGAGAGATCTACCACGTCTTCATAGACTTTAAGACGGCGTTTGACAGAGTCTGGCATGATGCCTTATGGGCCACCATGAAGAAATTCAACATGGGGCAGAACCTGATTCATACAACTCATCAGCTTTACGCCAAGACAACCAGTGCAGTGCTCGCTCAGGGCACCATCGGGGAGTGGTTCCATACCTCTGTAGAAGTCCGTCAGGTCTACCTCCTCTCCCCTACTCTCTTCCAACGTCTTCCTGGAATGGATCAAGAGTGTTCCCCTTGAAGATCATGTGGGCACAGTCAGCATCGGAGGGAGGAATGTCACAAACCGAAGATTTGCTGACGACATTGATGGACTTGCAGGAAAAGAGGACAAACTGGCCAACCTTGACAGCCTCCACAAAGTTTGGAATGGAAATAAGTGCCGAGAAAACCAAGCTCATGGCAAATGCCAATGGTGCCATCACAACAGACATCTCAGTCCATGGTCAGAAACTTGAGAGACAGTGCAGCAGTTCAAATACCTGGGGGCAATCATCAGTGATGAAGGATCAAGACCAGAAGTCCTGGCAAGAACCACACAGACAATGACTGCACTATCCAAACTGAAGACCATATGGAGGGACAGCAACATCACCATGAAGTACAAGATCAGACTCCTGCGTGCATTGGTATTTTCCATCTTCCTGTACGCATGTGAGACATGGACCCTCACAGCAGAGCTACAGGGGAAGATACAGGCATTGGAAATGAGATGCTATCGCCACATGTTGGGCATCTCATACTTGGACCACATCACAAACGAGCAGGTCCGCAAGACCATCCGGCACCACATTGGCCCCCATGAAGACCTTCTCACAACGGTGAAGAAAAGAAAGCTGAGATGGTACGGCCACGTAACAAGATCCAGTGGCCTTGCAAAGACCGTTCTACAAGGAACTGTGGAGGGAAAAAGGAGGACAGGTAGACAGAGGAAAAGATGGACGGACAACATCAAAGAATGGACAGGGAAAAACACTTGCGGTAACCCAGACTCTGGCACACAACCGCGACAGATGGAACAGACTGGTGCGACGTGACGACACCCCGATGACTCCACCAGGAGTTAAGGGCGCAAGGCAAGTCAAGGCTCTTATCGATCCTGGTTCATTGCGCAACACCCAATCGAGAGTAGCCGATCCCCTTGTGGGCTCAACCATGAGCTGCTCCAAAAAGCATTCTTGTCGGCACTCTAAAAACTCCCCCTCCTAAAATCCAGCACCAATCTGATTTTCCCAATCTACCTGCACATTGAAATACCTCTTGCCTATTGTATTTCAGCATGCATTTTCAATCTCCCATTGTAATTTGTAGACCACATCCTTACTATTATAGAGCTTCCATCACGGTCTTTTGGCCCTTGCAGTTCATCAGCTCCATCCACAAAGATTCAACACCTTCTGATCCTACATCACCTCTTTCTCATGATCTGATTTAATTTCTTTTTTAACCAACAGGGCAACACCACCCTCTCCGCCTTCCTGCCTGTCCTTTCGATACAACGTGTATCCTTGGACAGTAAGCTCCCAGCTATAGTCTTCTTTCAACCATGATTCAGTGATGCCTACAACATCATATGTGCCAATCTGCAAGTGTGCTACAAGTTCATCTACCTTATTCCATATACTGCGTGCATTCAAATGTAACACCTTCAGTCCTGTATTCATCCTTTCTGATTTTGTCCACCTTTTACGTTGCAACTCATCCTGTTGACTGCAATTTTGCCCTAACAACAGCCTCTCCTCACTACACATTGCCTCTGTTTGTAAACCAGCTACAGCATCTTCAGCAATATCATCCACCTTTCCTACGATACTTCTTGCATTGAAATACAGACAGCTCAGGACACTAGTCGCACCACGCTCAACCTTTCGATTCCTGACTTTGTCTGATGTCTTACCAACATCTGCCTCCACCATCTCTCCACTAACTGTTCTGGCACTCTGGTTCCCATCCCCCTGCAACTCTAGTTTAAACCTCACCGTGCAGCACTAACAAACCTTCCCGCTGGGATATTAGTTCCCCTCCAGATCAGGTGCAAACCGTCCCTTCTGTACAGGGTCCACTTTCCCTGGAAGAGAGCCCAGTGATCCAAAAATCTTTTGCCATCCCTCCGACACCAACTCCTTAGTCACGCATTAAACTGTACAATCTTCCTAGTTCTGGCCTCACTAGCACATGGCATGGGTAGCAATCCTGAGATCACAACCCTGGCGGTCCTGTCCTTTAACTTAGCAACTAACTCCCTGAACTCCCAATGCAGAACCTTGTCACTCATCCTACCCATGTCATTGGTACCTACATGGACCACGGCCTCTGGCGGTCCGCCCTCCCACTTAAGAATGCCAAGGACCGGATCCGAGATAGTAGTCATAGTCATACTTTATTGATCCCGGGGGAAATTGGTTTTCGTTACAGTTGCACCATAAATAATTAAATAGTAATAAAACCATAAATAATTAAATAGTAATATGTAAATTATGCCAGGAAATAAGTCCAGGACCAGCCTATTGGCTCAGGGTGTCTGACCCTCCAAGGGAGGAGTTGTAGAGTTTGATGGCCACAGGCAGGAATGACTTCCTATGACGCTCTGTGCTGCATCTCGGTGGAATGAGTCTCTGGCTGAATGTACTCCTGTGCCCAACCAGTACATTATGTAGTGGATGGGAGACATTGTCCAAGATGGCATGCAACTTGGACAGCATCCTCTTTTCAGACACCACCGTCAGAGAGTCCAGTTCCATCCCCACAACATCACTGGCCTTACGAATGAGTTTGTTGATTCTGTTGGTGTCTGCTACCCTCAGCCTGCTGCCCCAGCACACAACAGCAAACATGATAGCACTGGCCACCACAGACTCGTAGAACATCCTCAGCATCGTCCGGCAGATGTTAAAGGACCTCAGTCTCCTCAAGAAATAGAGACAGCTCTGACCCTTCTTGTAGACAGCCTCAGTGTTCTTTGACCAGTCCAGTTTATTGTCAATTTGTATCCCCAGGTAATTGTAATCCTCCACCATGTCCACACTGACCCCCTGGATGGAAACAGGGGTCACCGGTACCTTAGCTCTCCTCAGGTCTACCACCAGCTCCTTAGTCTTTTTCACATTAAGCTGCAGATAATTCTGCTTGCACCATGTGACAAAGTTTCCTACCGTAGCCCTGTACTCAGCCTTATCTCCCTTGCTGATGCATCCAACTATGGCAGAGTCATCAGAAAACTTCTGAAGATGACAAGACTCTGTGCAGTAGTTGAAGTCCGAGGTGTAAATGGTGAAGGGAAAGGGAGACAAGGCAGTCTCCTGTGGATGCTCCAGGCCCTGGCACCCGGGAGGCAACATACCATCCAGGATTTTCGTTCTCGTCCACAGAACCTCCTGTCTGTTCCCTTAACTAATAAGACCCCTATCACCACAGTGTGCCTCTTCTCCCCCCTTCCCTTCTGAGTCACAGAGGCAGATTCAGTGCCAGAGACCCGACCGCTGTGACTTTCCTCTGCTAGGTTGTTTCTCCCGGACAGTATCCAAAGTGATAGACCTGTTGTTGAGGGGGATGGCCACAGGGGAACTCTGCACTGGCTGCTTAACCCCTTTCTCCTTCCTGACTGTCACCCAGTTTCCTGTGTCCCCCACCTTGGGTGTAACTACCACTCTATATGTCCTAAATATCGCCCTCTCAGCCTCCCGTTTGATCCGAAGTTCATCCAGTTCCAGCTCCAACTCCTTAATGCGGATTGCTGGAAGCTGCAGGTCTCAGACCATAAGACATAGGAGCAGAACTAGACAATCTGGCCCATCGAGTCTGCTCCACCATTCAATCATGGCTCATTTTTAAAAATCTCCTCCTCAACCCTAGTTCCCGGCCTTCTCCCCGTAACCTTTGATCCCGTGTCCAATCAAGAACCTATCAATCTCTGCCTTAAATACACCCAACGATCTGGTCTCCACAGCTGTACGTGGCAACAAATTCCACACATTCACCACCGTCTGGCTAAAGAAATTTCTCCGCATCTCTGTTTTAAATGGATGCCCCTCCATCCTGAGGCTGTGCCCTCTTGTCCTGGACTCTCCCACCATGGGAAACATCCTTTCCACATCTACTCTGTCTAGACCTTTCAACATTTGAAATATTTCAATGAGATCCCCCTCATCCTTCTGAATTCCAGTGAGTAAAGACCCAGAGCTATCAAACATTCCTTGTATGATAACCCTTTCATTCCTGGAATCATCCTTGTGAACCTCCTCTGGACTCTCTCCAATGCCAGCACATCTTTTCTAAGATGAGGGGCCCAAAACTGTTCACAATACTCAAGGTGAGGCCTCACCAGTGCCTTATAAAGCCTCAGTATCACATCCCTGCTCTTGTATTCTAGACCTGTTGACATGAATGCTAACAAGGCATTTGCCTTCCTCACCACCGACTCAGCCTGCAAGTTAACCTTTAGGGTGCACTACACAAGGACTCCCAAGTCCCTCTGCATCTCAGATTTTTGGATTTTCTTCCCGTTTAGAAAATAGTCCACACATTTATTTCTACTACCAAAGTGCATGACCATGCATTTTCCAACATTGTATTTCATTTGCCACTTTCTTGTCCATCCTCCTAATCTGTCTAAATCCTTCTGCATCCTACCTTTTTCCTCAACACTACCTGCCTTTCAACCAATCTTCGTGTGATATGCAAACAAAGCCATCTATTCCATCATCTAAATCATTATATACAGCATAAAAAGAAGCAGTCCCAACACCGACCCCTGTGGAACACCACTAGTCACTGGCAGACAACCAGAAAAGGATCCTTTTATCCCCACTTGCAGCCTCCTACCAATCAACCAATGCTCTAACTGCATTAGTAATTTTCCTGTAATACTATTAGCTCTTAATGTAAGCAGCCTTGTTGGAGGCCTTCTGAAAGTCCAAATATACAACAGCCACTGCATCCCCCTTATAACCATATATAACCATATAACAATTACAGCATGGAAACAAGCCACCTCAGCCCTTCTAGTCCGTGCCGAACTCTTACCCTATCCTAGTCCCACCGACCTGCACTCAGCCCATAACCCTCCATTCCTTTCCTGTCCATATATCTATCCAATTTAACTTTAAATGACAACATCGAACCTGCCTTAACCACTTCTGCTGGAAGCTCGTTCCACACAGCTACCGCTCTCTGAGTAAAGAAGTTCCCCCTCATGTTACCCCTAAACCTTTGCCCTTTAACTCTCAACTCATGTCCTCTTGTTTGAATCTCCCTCATTCCCAATGGGAAAAGCCTATCCACGTCAACTCTATCAATCCCCCTCATAATTTTAAACACCTCTATCAAGTCCCCCCTCAACCTTCTACGCTCCAAAGAATAAAGACCCAACTTGTTCAACCTTCCTCTGTAACTTAGGAGATGAAACCCAGGCAACATTTTAGTAAATCTCCTCTGTACTCTCTCAATTTTATTGACATCTTTCCTATAATTCGGTGACCAGAACTGTACACAATACTCCAAATTTAGCCTCACCAATGCCTTGTACAATTTCAACATTACATCCCAACTCCTATACTCAATGCTCTGATTTATAAAGGCCAGCAAACCAAAAGCTTTCTTCACCACCCTATCCACATGAGATTCCACCTTCGGGGAACTATGCACCATTATTCCTAGATCCCTGTTCTACTGCATTTTTCAATGCCCTACCATTTACCATGTATGTCCTATTTTGATTAGTCCTACCAAAATGTAGTACCTCACATTTTTCAGCATTATCGATCCTACTTGTAATCTGCTCAAAGAATTCCAACAGGTTCGTCAGGCGGGATTTTCCCTGAAGGAAACCATGCTGACTTTGTCCTATCTTGTCCTGTGTCACCAAGTACTCCATCACCTCACCCTTAAAAATAGACTCCAATGTCTTCTCAACCACTGAGGTCAGGCTAACTGGTCTATAATTTCCTTTCTGCTGCCTTCCTCCTTTCTTAAAGAGTGGAGTGACATCTGCAATTTTCCAGTCCTATGGCACCATGCCAGAGCCCAATGATTTTTGAAAGATCATTTCTAATGCCACCACAATCTCTAACAATACCTCTTTCAGAACCCTAGGGTGCAATTCATCTGGTCCGGGTGACTTATGGTCTTTCAGCTTTTGGAGTACTTTCTCTCTTATAACAGTAACTGCACCCACTTCTCTTCCTTCACACACTACAACATCAGGCTTACTGCTAGTGTCTTCCACAGTGAAGACTGATGCAAAATACTCATTTAGTTCATCAGCCATCTCCTTGTCCCCTGTTATTATTTCTCCAGCCTCATTTTCTAGCGGTCCTATATCCACTCTCATTTCTCTTTTATTTTTAACATACTTGAAAAAACTCCCACTATCCACCTTGATATTATTTGCTAGCTTGATTTCATATTTCATCTTTTCCCTTCCAATGATATTTTTTAGTTGCTCTCTGTAGGTTTTTAAAAACTTCCCAATCCTCTATCTTCACACTAATTTTTGATTTGTTGAATGCCCTTTCTTTTGCTTTTGCAATAGCTTTGACTTCCCTTGTCAGCCACAGTTGTACTATTTTACCATTTGAATATTTCTTCATTTTTGGAACACACATGTCCTGCACCTTCCTGACATCCCTGCCAGCAGCTCTTTCCAATTTACTTTGGCCAACTCCTCTCTCATACCACTGTCATTTCCCTGACTCCACTGAAATACTGCTACGTCAGGCTTTACTTTCTTCCTATCAAATTTCAAGTTGAACTCAATCATATTGTGATCACTGGTTGCTAAGGGTTCTTTTACCTTAAGCTCCCTAACCACCTCCGGTTCGTTGCATAACACCCAATCCATAGCTGATCTCCTAGTAGGCTCAACAACAAACTGCTCTAAAAAGCTATCTCATAGGCATTGAACAAACTCACTCTCTTGAGATCCATTACCAACCTGATTTTCCCAATTGACCTGCATGTTAAAATCTCCCATGACTATCATATCATTGCCCTTTTGACTCACCTTTTCTATTTCCTGCTGTAACCTGTGGTCCACCTTCCAGCCACTGTTGGGAGGCCTGTATATAACTGACATCAATATCATTTTACCCTTGCAGTTTCTTAACTCAACCCACAAGGAGTCAACATCTTCCGATCCTATGTCACATCTTTCTACTGATTTGACGCCGTTCTTTACCAGTAGAGCCACACCATCCCCTCTGCCTACCTTCCTAACCCTCTGATACAACGTGTAACCTTGGACATTCAGCTCCCAACTACAACCATCCTTCAGTCACGATTCAGCGATGGCCACAACATCATACCCGACAATCTGTAATACTGCAACAAGATCATCCATCTTATTTCTTATACTACACGAATTTAGATACAACACCTTGAGTACCTTATTTGCTATCCTTTCTGATTCTGCATCCCTAATGATTTAATACTCACCCTGTTGGCTGCAACTAAGTCCCATCACCTGCCTGCCCTTCCAGACAATCTGATTGTGTGCTATCTTTACTTTTTTACCATCAGTCCTTTCCTGAGTCCCTTCACTCTAGTTCCCACACCCCCCCCACGCTAAATTAGTTTAAACCCTCCCCAACAGCTCTAGCAAACCTGCCCGCGAGAATATTGGTCCCCCTCAGGTGCAGGCGCAACCTGTCACTTTTGACCAGGTCATACTTCTCCCAGAAGAGATCCCAATGATCCAAGAACCTGAATCCCTGCCCACTGCACCAGCTTCTCAGCTACGCATTTATCTGCCAAATCGTCCTGTTTCTACCCTCACTGGCGCGTGGCACAGGCAGCAATCCAGAAATAACTACCCAGGAGGTCCTGCTTCTCAGCTTTCTACCCAGCTCTCTAAGTTCTCTCTTCAGGACCTCATTGCTTTTCCTTCCCATGTTAATAGTACCAATATGTACCAAGACATCTGGCTGCTCCCCCTGCCTCTCCAAAATGTTGTGAGTGCGATCTGAGACATCCCTGACCCTGGCACCTGGGAGGCAACATACCATCCGGGTGTCCCATTCACATCCACAGAATCTCCTGTCTATTCCCCTCGCTATTGAGTCCCCTATCACTACCACTCCCCTCTTCTCTCTCTTTCCCTTCTGCACCACGGACCCACGCTCAGTGCCTGTAACCCGGCCGCCGTGGCATTCTCCTGGGAGGTCGTTCCCCCACAGGAGTATCCAAAACGGGATATTTGTTTTTGAGGGGACTGGCTTCTCGCAGTTGTAGTCATCAGGGATACTGGAGGTCTCCCTGCCTTCACACATCCCACAAGAGGAGCATTCAGCTGTCCTGCCTGCCATCTCTCCTGTCCTACCTGAGCAGATATAAAGAAGGGAAGGGAGAAAAGAAAAACAACCTCGAACTTTCCTTGGCTTCTTCCTCTGACCCAAGCCTCTCTTCGCTGAATCCTCGAAGAATGACCACTCTGACGCCCCCCACCTTCCTTCAACTTGCTCCCGCTAACCCGTCCCAAATGCGGACGGGTCACCGGTCAAAGCTCTTCCTTCGTAAACTGCCGCCAAAATCTGGCCCTTAAAAATCTCGGTCGCCATCCTGATTAAAAGGTAGCTCCCTCGTGCACTACCCACCGCACGTGGTCCAACTCAGAGGGAAACTGGCGTGAGGCCCGGCTTTCAAACCTTGGACGCGGACCTGGCTGAAAGACAGTTCTTTTTACGCAAAGGGAATAGGTAGGCAGAGGGGATGGTGTGGCTCGACTGGTAAAGAATGGCATCAAATCAGTAGAAATATGTGACATAGGATCAGAGGATGTTGAATCCTTGTGGGTTGAGTTAAGAAACTGCAAAAGCAAAAGGACATTGATAGCAGTTATATACAGGCCTCCCAACTGTGGCTGGGATGTGGACCACAGGTTACAACAGGAGATAGAAAAGGCAAGTCAAAAGGGCAATGTTACGATAGTCTTGGAAGATTTTAACATGCAGGTCGATTGGGAAAATCAGATTGGCAAGGCTTTTTCCACTGAGGGCAAGGGGAGAAAAAAAACCAGAGGACATGGGTTAAGGGTGAGGGGGGAAAAGTTTAAAGGGAACATTAGGGGGGATTCTTCACACAGAGAGTGGTGGGAGTATGGAATGAGCTGCCAGACGAGGTGGTAAATGCGGGTTCTTTTTTAACAATCAAGAATAAATTGGACAGATACATGGATGGGAGGTGTATGGAGGGATATGGTCCGTGTGCAGGTCACTGGGGACTAGGCCAGAAAATGTTCGGCACAGCCAAGAAGGGCCAAAAGGCCTGTTTCTGTGCTGTAGTTTCTATGGTTCTACGGTTCTATGGATCTGCGTGTACCACCACCCCTGGCAGGGCGTTCCACACACGCTCCACTCTCTGCGTGAAAACAAAACTTACCTCTGACATCTCCACCACCTACACTTTCCTCCGATCACCTTAAAATTATGCCCCTCATATTAGACATCTCCCCCCTCTCCTCCCCGCCCGCCCCGGAAAAGGGGTCTCTGGCGGTCCACTCAATATATGCCACCTATAACGAGACAACTGCACATAGGAGCAGAATCAGGCCATTCAGCCCATCAAGTCTACTCTCCGCTCCATCATGGCTGATTTACTATCCCTCTCACGCCTTCTCCCCGTAACCTTTGTCACCCTGACTAACCAAGAACTAGCAACCTCCACTTTAAATACACCCAATGACTTGGGCTCCACAGCCATCTGTGGCAATGAATTCCACAGATTCATCAACCTCTTGTTAAAGAAATGCCTCCTTATCTCCATTCTACAGTAACATCCTTGTATTCTGAGTCTGTGTCCTCTGGTCCTAGACTCCCCCAGTATAGGAAACATCCTCTACACATCCACTCTATCCGTGTCCTCTGGTCCTAGACTCCCCCCACTATAGGAAACATCCTCTCCACGTCCACTCTATCTGTGTCCTCTGGTCCTAGACTCCCCCACTATAGGAAACATCCTCTCCACATCCATTCTATCTGTGTCCTCTGGTCCTAGACTCCCCCACTGTAGGAAACATCCTCTCCACATCCACTCTATCTGTGCCCTCTGGTCCTAGACCCCCCCCACTATAGGAAACATCCTCTCCACATCCACTCTATCTGTGTCCTCTGGTCTTAGACGCCCCCACTATAGGAAACATCCTCTCCACATCCACTCTATCAGTGTCCCTCTGGTCCTAGACTCCCCCATTCTAGGAAACATCCTCTCCACTCTCTTTAGGCTTTTCAATATTTGACAGGTTTCAATGTGATTCCCCCCTCATTCTACTAAACTCCAGAGAGTAAAGGCCCAGAGCAACAAACACTCCTCAAATATTAACCCTTTCCCTCCCTGGATCCTTCCAAGGGTGCAGGTAATATTAATGGTAAGACTCTTGGCATTGCGGAGGATCTGAGAGACCTTGGGGTCCTTGTCGATAGGACACTCAAAGTTGCTGCACAGGTTGACAGTGTTGTTAAGGAGGCGTGTGGTGTGTTGTCATCAACTGTGTTCAAGAGCCACGAGGTAAATGTTGCAGCTGTATAAGACCTTGGTCAGACCCCACTTGGAGTACTGTGCTCAGTTCTGGTCACCTCACTACAGGAAGATTGTGGAGACCATAGAAAGGGTGCAGAGGAGATTTACAAGGATGTTGCCTGGATTGGAGAACATGCCTTATGAGAATAGGTTGAGTGAACTCGGCCTTTTCTCCTTGGAGCGACGGAGGATGAGAGGTGACCTGATAGAGGTGTATAAGATGGTGAGAGGCATCGATCATGTGGATAGTCAGAGGCTTTTTCCCAGGGCTGAGATGGCTAACACGAGAGGGCACAGTTTGAAGGTGCTTGAAATAGGTACAGAGGAGATGTCAGGGTAAGTTCTTCACACACAGAGTGGCAGTGGTAGATGTGGATAAAATTGGGTCTTTTAAGAGACTCTTAGATAGGTACATGGAACCTAGAAAATAGAGGTCTATGCGCTATGGAAATTTCTAGGCAGTTTCCAGAGTGGGTCACATGGTTCGCACAACATTGTGGGCCGAAGGGCCTGTAATGTGCTGCAGATTTCTACGATTTTATGAAGGTTAGTATTTTCAGACAAAAGTGGGATAAGATTACTGACACCAAAGATTTATAGATATTTGGCTTACAGAGCCCAGCTTAGGTAGAGCGATGCAGAGAATCCCATTGTCCCGGCCAAGGTGAAGCTCCTGTTGAACTGTGTCCACTGTGCTCTCAGAGAAACATTCCCACCCACAAATAACTCTGTGAGAAACCACCTCTTGCTCCATAGTAACACATACACACACTCACGCTCAAAATGCTGGAGGAACTTGCAGATCAGGCAGCATCTGTGGAAGTGAATAAACAGCTCATGTTTCGGGCCGAGAACCTTCAACAGGACTGGAAAGGAAGTGGGGGAAAACACAGAAAGCCTCCCAGCACAATACAGGCCCTTCGGCCAGAACGCTGTGCCGAACATGTCCTTACCTGAGAAATTACCCAGGCTTCCCCATAGCCCTCTATTTTTCTAAGCTCATGTAGCCATCCAGGAGTCTCTTAAAAGACCCTATCGTTTCTACTCCACCACCGTCACCGGCAGCCCATTCCACGCACTCACCACTCTCTGCGTAAAAAACTTACCCCTGACATCTCCTCTGTACCTACTCCCAAGCACCTTAAAACTGTGCCCTCTCATGCTAGCCATTTCAGCCCTGGGAAAAAAGCCTCTGACTATCCACACGATCAAAGCCTCTCACCATCTTATACACCTCTATCAGGTCACCTCTCATCCTCGTCCGCTCCAAGGAGAAAAGACCGAGTTCACTCAACCTATTCTCATAAGGCATGTTCTCCAAAACCCAGGCAACATCCTTGTAAACCTCCTCTGCACTCTTCCTTGTGGTTTCCAGCGGCTCTGACCTCAACAAACATTGAGCGGCTGGTAATGGATCATAGAAAATCCCACCTTCCAGCTGCATTGGAACTTGTTCACTTCACCTCCGGCCCACTGACGAAACCATAGCCTCGCTCCCCCGCACCCCCACTCCATCCTGTCCCACCTAAAAAACAATGCCTCACATGTGTAGATGTTGTTAAACATTTTGGTCTCCAAATTTGAGGGAGGACATTCTTGCTATTGAGGGAGTGCAGCGTAGGTTCACGAGGTTAATTCCGGGAGGGCGGGACTGTCATATGTTGAAAGATTGGAGTGACTGGGGTTGTATACACTGGAATTTAGAAGGATGAGAGGGGATCTGATTGAAACATATAAGATAATTAAGGGATTGGACGCGCTAGAGGCAGGAAACATGTTCCCGATGTTGGGTGAGTCCAGAACCAGAGACCACAGTTTGAGAATAAGGGGTAGGCCATTTAGAACGAGTTGAGGAAAAACTTTTTCACACAGAGGGTTGTGGTTCTGTAGAATGCTCTGCCTCAGAAGGCAGTGGAGGCCAAGTCTCTGGATTCTTTGAAAAAAAGAATTAGATAGAGCTCTTAAAGATAGCGGAGTGAAGGGATATGGGGAGAAGGCAGGAACTGGATACTGATTGTGGATGATCAGCCATGATCACAGTGAATGGTGGTGCTGGCTCGAAGGGCCGAATGGCCTACTCCTGCACCTATTGTCTATTGTCTAAACGCCGAGCTGGTCTGAGAACACGATCGTCGCTGAGCTGGGTAAACTGTCCTCACTGGAACTCTCAAACTCTGTAACTGGATCTCGGACCTTTTTGCTGGAAATACCCCAGTCAGCGGGAGTTGGCAGCTGCATCTCACTGAGCGGCCCCCTGGGGAAATGAGCTCAGCCGGCCGCTGAATAGGCTGCTGACTCACGACCTGCACTGTCAAACCCAGCTCCAACCACACCATCGAGTTCGCCGGCCTCATCAGCGACAACGGTGAGTCAGCAGGCGGGAGAGGAGGTGGAGAGGCTTGTCCAGTGGCGTGGGGGCAACAACCGAGTCCCGACGTGGACAAGACAAAAGAATCGATGGCGGACCTCAGGCCAACCTCTCTCCCCGCTGCACATCAGTGGCTCTGCTGTGGAGAGGGGGAGATGGGAGGGGGAGAGGGAGGGGGGAGAGAGAGAGGAGCACAGAGTCCTCTGGTTGTGCACGTAACGGAACGATCGAACCTGGACCCACAACACCTCCTCATTGGTGAAGAAAACAGAGCAGGGTCCACACTTACTGAGTCTCCCCGTCCCCATTCTGACAACTTCCTGCAGGAGGACCAAGGAGACTTGTCCTGTCTGGCTGTGTCACTGTGTGGCAGGGAGGCTGCAAGACGTCGGACCGCAAGACCCTACAGAGGACGGTGAGAACAGGCAAGAGGGATCTTCAGGACCCCTACTGGGACCGTTTTATATGAAGGGCCCAAAGCATTGTTGAGGATCTCTACCACCCATCCCACAATCTCTCTGACCCACCACCGTCAGGAAGGAGGGGGTACAGGAGCATCAGGACTAGGACTGTCAGACTGGGAAACAGCACCTTCCCTCAGGCTGTCAGACAATGAATACCCTATCACCACCGGGGCCTCGTCACTATCCCCATCCCACAATCTCTGTGACCCACCACCGTCAGGAAGGAGGTACAGGAGCATCAGGACCAGGACTCTTCTTGGCATCCGTTAGTCTCGTGAGACCATGGACTTTGCGCCTTGGAAGGTTTTCCAGGGCGCAGGCCTGGGCAAGGTTGTACAGAAGACCGGCAGTTGCCCATGCTGCAAGTCTCCCCTCTCCACGCCACCGATGTTGTCCAAGGGAAGGACCCACACAGTTTGGCACCAGTGTCGTCGCAGAGCAATGTGTGGTTAAGTGCCTTGCTCAAGGACACAACAGCGGAGGTTCACAAGGTTAATTCCCGGGATGGCGGGACTGTCATATGTTGAAAGATTGGAGCGACTGGGCTTGTATACTCTGGAATTTAGAAGGCTGACAGGGGATCTTATTGAAACATATAAGATTATTATGGGATTGGACACGCTGGAGGCAGGAAGCATGTTCCTGCTGATGGGTGAGTCCAGGACCAGAGGCCACAGTTTAAGAATTAGGGCTAGGCCATTTAGAACGGAGTTGAGAAAAAACTTTTTCACCCAGAGAGTGGTGGATATATGGAATGCTCTGCCCCAGAAGGCCGTGGAGGCCAAGTCTCTGGATGCTCTCAAGAAAGAGATGGATAGAGCTCTTAAAGATAGCGGAATCAAAGGTTATGGGGATAAGGCAGAACTGGATACTGATTGTGGATGATCAGCCCATGATCACAGTGAATGGCGGTGCTGGCTCGAAGGGCTGAATGGCCTACTCCTGCACCTATTGTCTATTGTCAACACGCTGCCTCAGCCAAGGCTCAAACTAGCGACCTTCAGATCACTAGACTGATGCCTAACCACTTGGCCACGTGGGACTGTCAGACTGGGTAACAGCTTCTTCCCTCAGGCTGTCAGACTAATGAATACCCCATCACCACCGAGGTCTCGTCACTGGGACAGTGAGCTGTTTACTGTTTCCCGTGCTGGGCACTACACGCAATCTGAATTATATTGTGTTGACTTACTCATAGTAATATTTTGGTCTATATGGTGCGTGCGATACACGTTGTGTGGGTACATTGTGGTCTGATGGGACGTGGTGCTGTTTAGTCGTACATGTGCGCAGTCACATGACAATGAACTTGAACTAGACCTGATGAGCGGTTGTACAAGTCAGTCGGCGGTGAGGCTGCTCTTGGGGTATGTGTACAGTTTCGATCCGCCTGTGATAGGAACCACAGAGCACCACAGCACAGAAAACAGGCCATTCGGCCCTTCTAGTCTGTGCCGAAACTTTATTCCGCTAGTCCCATTGACCTGCATCTAGCCAATGACCCTCCTGACCTCTCCCATCCACGTACCTATCCAACTAATTCTTAAAACTTATGAGTGAGCCCGCCTTTACCACGACAGATGGGAGCTCATTCCACACTCCCACCACTCTGAGTGAAAAAGTTCCCCCTTTCACCCTAAAGCCATGTCCTCTCATATTTAACTCTCCTACTCTAAGTGGAAAGAGCCTACTCGCATTTAGATTGGGAAACAATCTGATTAAACTGGAACGAGGGCAGGGAAGATTTTCGAGGATGCTGGGCCAGGACGAGAGGGCCCCGGGTTATGGGGAGACGTTGGCCGGGGTGGGTTCCTGTTGCTCGGGACGTAGGAGAAAGTTGGGTGAGGGGGACCCTTATCATCATCATCATTATGCGCCATGTCATTTTGACATGGGTGATCACAGTCTTTCCACGGCCATGATTGTTCTGGGCAAATTTTATCTACAGAAGTGGTTTGCCACCGTGTTCTTCTGGGCAGTGACTTTACAAGATGGGTGACCCCCCCCCCCCCAGCCATGATCAATACTCTTCAGAGATTGCCTGCCTGGCGTCAGTGGTCACATCACCAGACTTGTGATCTGCACCGGCTGCTCGTACGACCGTCCACCACCTGCTCCCACGGTTTCACCTGACCCTGATCGGGGGGCTGAGCAGGTGCTACACCTTGCCCAAGGGTGACCTGCAGGCTAGCGGAGTGAAGGAGTGCCTTGCACCTCCTTCGGTCGAGACCTATCTCCACCCCGACATCCTTGAGCACTTATACAAACGTTCAAAACGACGGGAGCTGACCTCCCACCCGCGAACGGGTCCCAAACTGGGCCGTGAAAGGGGGGGGGGAGGGTTGGGCGCGGGTCTCGCGACCCCCCATCCCATCAAAGACCCCCCGAGCCACAGCAGCCCCAAAGACCTCATCGCTGGGAGATACGCCAAGAAGCTGGGCTGCACCGGGGAACATCCCAAAGGGTGGCCCAGGGCGAGCGGCTGTCAGGGGGTCTGTACCCCAGCGGGGGGGGGGGGTGAGGGGTGACGGGCTGAAGAAGATGAATAGAAAAGGAAGTCTACATCTAGGTGGCAGAGGGCGAGGGGTGGGAGGGGGGGGGAAAGATTCCAAAAGGACCCAGGGCGCCCCTTTTTCACGCAGAGGTGGTGGAACGGACTGGCCGGAAGAAGTGGTTGAGGCAAGGTGCAATCGTTTCATTTGGACAGGCACACGGAGGGGGAGGGGCTTGGGGGGGGATATGGGCCAAAGTGTGGGTAATGGGGCCCAGTGTAAGGGGCGTGGGGGAGGAGTTGGATGCTGTGGGCAGCATGGCCTAGATGGGCCGAACGGCCCTGTCTCCCACTGTATTGCTCTACTGGCCGTCACAGATCCTCCACTAGCTCCCCACGGTGACCAACCACCACTCAGGACAGGCCCTGTTCTCAATGTTACCATCAGGGAGGAACTCACATACTCAACGATTCAGGAACAGCTTCTTCCCTCTACCATCTGATTTCTGAATGGACGTTGAACCCATGAATACTACCTCACTACTTTTTGATTTCTATTTTGGTCAGTACTTATTTAAATATAAATAAGTAGGTTTGTCAAGTGTTTCTGTGATATCATTCTGGAGAAACATTGTATCATTTCTTAATGCATGCATTACTAAATGACAATAAAAGAGGACTGCGTGTCTCATAATCTAATCCAATCTAAATAATTATCTATCTACACATATACACACACACACAAATATATATATATATATAGTGATATGTACTGTATTTCACGGCCTTTTTCCACATTATCATGTGTTGTAATGTACCGCTGCCGCAAAGACAATTGATTTCAAGACAAATGCCGGTGATATTAAAACCGACACTGATTCTCACCTACAAGCTTGGGACAATTTGCAGTGACCCAAGTTTCCCCTGCGCCCCCTCCCTCCCCCGCCCACGGGCCCTCTGGGTTGCGACAGGGGACTGGATAATGCCGAGGAAAGCGGCAACGTGCGGACTCCACGGAGACAGCACGGGGCTGAGTTACCGAACCTGCAGCGGTACGGCTGTGCCGCCCCCGGGGGTCTACGGGGAAACAGGCGTCCCCCAACCCCACTCCCCCGAGCAGCCCCTGCAGGCCTGTCACTACCCAAGGGCACTGGGTGCGAAGGGACGCCGGCGATGCAGACACGGCCCGGGGCAGCTCCAGACGTGGCCGAGTGAACTGGCAGCCGCCGATGGCGCTGACGGCGACCCGCAGCTTCTAACGAGAGACCGGTGCGCGCACACAGACACACGTCCTTACCAACGCCCGCAGAGACTCCGTCTCCAGCTGGAGGCTCTGCCACTGACGCCGGGCATCCGTCAGCTCGGCCCTGGCCGACTGCAAGCAATCTCCGTCTCCGCCGTCGCTCAGTTCCGCCTCTCCGCCCTCCGGAGCCTACAGAGACAGGAGAGAGAGAGGAAAGAGGGGGGAAGAGAGGAGAGAGGGGGGGAAGAGAGAGGGGGGAGAGAGAGGAGAGGGGGGAGAGAGAGGAGAGGGGGGAGAGAGAGGAGAGGGGGGAGAGAGAGGAGAGGGGGGGAGAGAGGAGAGGGGGGGAGAGAGGAGAGGGGGGAGAGAGGAGGGGGGGGGAGAGAGGAGGGGGGGGAGAGAGGAGGGGGGGGAGAGAGAGGAGAGAGGGGGGGAGAGAGGAGGGTGGGGGGAGAGAGGAGGGGGGGGGAGAGAGGAGGGGGGGGGAGAGAGAGGAGAGGGGGGGGGAGAGGGGGGAGAGAGGGGGAGAGAGGGGAGGAGAGAGGGGAGAGAGGGGGGAGAGGGGGGAGAGAGGGGGGGGAGAGAGGGGGGGGAGGGGGAGAGGGGGAGAGAGAGGAGAGAGCGGGAGGAGAGAGAGGAGGGGGGATGAGAAGGGGGAGAGAGAAGGGGAGAGAAGGGGGGAGAGGAGAGGGGGGGAGAGCAGAAAGAGATGGGGAGACAGAAGAGGGAGAGAGAGGGGAACAGATGGGAGACAGAAGAGAGGGGGCGAGAGAGGGGAAAGAGGGGGGGAGAGAGGGGAAAGAGGGGGGCAGAGAGGGGAAAGAGGGGGGAGAGAGAGGGGAAAGGGGGGAGAGAGAGGGGGAAAAGGGGGGGAGAGAGAGGGGAAAGGGGGAGAGAGGGAAGAGATGGGAGACAGAAGAGAGAGAGGGAGAGAAGGAAGAGAGTCAGAGAGAGAGAAGCAGAATTAGGCATAGAGACAGAGATGGAGAGGCAGGAACAGTTGAGAGAGAGAGGAAGGGAGACAGGACAAGGAGAGAGATATAACGGAGAGTGGGGGTTGAAGAGGAGCCCTCGGCTGTCTGTCGGCCGGGCTACAGGGCGGACGGGACCGCAGTGGGGGACGCCCTTACGCCCGCTCCCACCCCCACCCTCGATCGTACCTGGGGGGCAGTAGCCGTCCATGAGGTGTCGGCTCTAAGTACGATGCGCTCGTAGTGCTTCTGGATGTCGGCGAGGAGCCGGGGACAACTCCATCGCCGCCGCGCCTCCTCTCCCATCCTCCTCCGGCGGTAGCGCCGGGCAGCAGCAGCAGCGGCGGCGCGCACCAGGAGACGGGGATGGCGGGCGCATGAGGCAGTACTGACCAGTGTTGGGACAGGGAACGCCTCCTCCTTATCTTCCTCCTCACTCTGCGGGCAACCTCTGGTCTCCCACCCCGCCCCCTGGCTTCGCCTGCTTCAAGCCAAGGGCACTGCGAGGATCCGCAGCCGCCGCCTCTCAGGGCGGCGTCATCTGCGGTCCGTTCGGAGTTTGGACAACGTGGACCCATCCCCACTGTTGCGCTGTGTGGGGGCACATTCATATCGACACATAGGTGCAGGAGTGGGCCATTCGGCCCTTCGAGCCAGAACCGCCATTCACTGTGATCAGGCTGATCATCCACAATCAGTATCCAGTTCCTGCCTTATCCCCATAACCTTTGATTCCGCTATCTTTAAGAGCCTCTATCCATCTCTTTTTTGAAAGCATCCAGAGACTTGGCCTCCACAGCCTTCTGGGGCAGAGCATTCCATATATCCACCACTCCCTGGGTGAAAAAGTTTTTCCTCAACTCCGTTCTAAATGGCCTACCCCTTATTCTTGAACTGTGGCCTCTGGTTCTGGACTCGCCCATCAGCGGGAACATGCTTCCTGCCTCCAGCGTGTCCAATCCCTTAATAATCTTATGTGTTTCAATAAGATCCCCTCTCAGCCTTCTAAATTCCAGAGTATACCATAGAAACCATAGAAACTACAGCACAGAAACAGGCCTTTTGGCCCTTCTTGGCTGTGCCGAACCATTTCTGCTAGTCCCCACTGACCTGCACATGGACCATATCCCTCCATACACCTCCCATCCATGTATCTATCCAATTTATTCTTAAATGTTAAAAAAGAACCCACATTTACCACCTTCGTCTGGCAGCTCATTCCATACTCCACCACTCTCTGTGTGAAGAAGCCCCCCCCCTAATGTTCCCTTTAAACTTTTCCCTCCTCACTCTTAACCCATGTCCTCTGTTTTTTTTTCTCCCCTTGCCTCAGTGGAAAAAAGCCTGCTTGCATTCACTCTATCTGTACCCATCATAATTTTATATACCTCTATCAAATCTCCCCTCATTCTTCTACGCTCCAGGGAATAAAGTCCTAACCTATTCAACCTTTCTCTGTAACTGAGTTTCTCAAGTCCTGGCAACATCCTTGTAAACCTTCTCTGCACTCTTTCAACTTATTTATATCCTTCCTGTAATTTGGTGACCAAAACTGAACACAGTACTCCAGATTCGGCCTCACAATGCCTTATACAACCTCATCATACATTCCAGCTCTTATACTCCAATACTTTGATTAATAAAGGCCAATGTACCAAAAGCTCTCTTTACAACCCTATCTACCTGTGACGCTACTTTTAGGGAATTTTGTATCTGTATTCCCAGATCCTCTGTTCTACTGCACTCCTCAGTGCCTTACCATTAACCCTGTATGTTCTACCTTGGTTTGTCCTTCCAACGTGCAATACCTCACACTTGTCTGTATTAATCTCCATCTGCCATTTTTCAGCCATTTTTCCAGCTGGTCAAGTCCCTCTGCAGGCTCTGAAAACCTTCCTCACTGGTCTACTACACCTCCAATCTTTGTATCATCAGCAAATTTGCTGATCCAATTACCACATTATCATCCAGATCATTGATATAGATGACAAATAACAATGGACCCAGCACTGATCCCTGTGGCACACCACTAGTCACAGGCCTCCACTCGGAGAAGCAATTCTCTACTACCACTCTTTGGCTTCTTCCACTGAGCCAATGTCTAATCCAATTTACCACCTCTCCGTGTATACCTAGCGACTGAATTTTCCTAACTAACCTCCCATGCGGGATCTTGTCAAAGGCCTTACTGAAGTCCATGTAGGCAATATCCACTGCCTTCCCTTCATCCACATTCCTGGTAACCTCCTCGAAAAACTCCGATTGGTCAAACATGACCTGCCACGCACAAGCCATGTTGACTCTCCCTGATAAGTCCCTGTCTATCCAAATGCTTGTAGATTCTGTCTCTTAGTACTCCCTCCAAAACTTACCTACTACCGATGTTAAACTTACTGCCTATAATTTCCTGGATTACTTTTCGATCATTTTTTAAACAACGGAACAACATGAGCCACTCTCTAATCCTCTGGCACCTCACCCGTAGACAGGCGACATTTTAAATATTTCTGCCAGGGCCCCCGCAATTTCAACACTAGTCTCCTTCAAGGTCCAAGGGAACACCCTGTCAGGTCCCGGGGATTTATCCACTTTAATTTTCCTCAAGACAGCAAGGACCTCCTCCTTTTCGATCTGTACAGTTTCCACGGTCTCACTACTTGATTCCCTCAATTCCATAGTTTTCATGCCAGTTTCCTTAGTAAATACAGATGCAAAAAACCTATTTAAGATCTCCCCCATTTCCTTTGGTTCCACATATAGCCGACCACTCTGATCTTCAAGAGGACCAATTTTATCCCTTACAATCCTTTTGCTCTAATATACCTGTAAAAGCTCTTTGGATTATCCTTCGCTTTGACTGCCAAGGCAACCTCATGTCCTTCTTTTAGCCCTCCTGATTTCTCTCTTAAGTATTTTCTTGCACTTCTTATACTCCTCAAGCACCTTATTTACTCCCTGCTTCCTATACATGTCATACAACTCCCTCTTCTTTATCAGAATTGCAATATCTCTTGAGAACCAAGGTTCCTTATTCCTATTCACTTTGCCTTTAATCCTGACAGGAACATACAAATTCTGCACTCTCAAATTTCTCCTTTGAAGGCTTCCCACCTACTGATCACATCCTTGCCAGAGAACAACCTGTTCCAATCCACGCTTTTTAGATCTTTTCTCATTTCTTCAAATTTGGCCTTCTTCCAGTTAAGAACCTCAACCCTAGGACCAGATCTATCCTTGTCCATGATCAAGTTGAAATTAATTGCTGTTATGATCACTGGAACCAAAGTGCTCCCTACACAGACTTCTGTCACTTGTCCTAACTCATTTCCTAACAGGAGATCCAATATTGCATCCCCTCTAGTTGGTCCCTCTATATATTGATTTAGAAAACTTTCCTGAACACATTTTACAAACTCTAGACCATCTAGACCCCTAACAGAATGGGAGTCCCAATCAATATACAGAAAATTAAAATCCCCTACCACCACAACTTTATGTTTCCTGCAGTTGCCTGCTGATCTCTCTGCAGATTTGCTCTTCCAATTCTCGTTGACTATTGGGTGGGTCTATAATACAACCCCACTAATGTGGCCATACCTTTCCTGTTTCTCAGCTCCACCCATAAGGACTCAGTAGACAAGCCCCCTAATCTGTCCTGCCTGAGCACTGCTGTAATATTTTCCCTAACAAGCAATGCTACATCGCTCACCTTTCATTCCTCTGCCTCGATCACATTTAAAACATCAGAACCCTGGA